>NW_025936715.1:0-138289 GCF_000764305.2 Hyalella azteca | reverse complement strand
CACTTCTCTACCCTCACTTCTCTACCCTCACTTCTCTACCCTAACTTCTCTACCCTCACTTCTCTACCCTCACTTCTCTACCCTCACTTCTCTACCCTCACTTCTCTACCCTCTCTTCTCTACCCTCACTTCTCTACCCTTACTTTTCTATCCTCACATCACTACTTTGGTTCTCTACCCTCACTCTTTCACTACCATTCCTTTTTTCTAACTTATATCCTAATATCCTAAGTTAAGGGGAAATCCAACTACTATGCAACATCCAACATTCACCCCTTCCCTCACTCCTACCTCCCTCCCTCCCTCAGTCACACCTCCCCCCCCCACTGCCCCACTCCCCTCGGCTGCTCTCGGCAAATTGAATTGAGTGTTAATGGGAGCCTGAATTTAAATCGTCGTCTGTAATGGATGAGATGGCGTCCTGCACTGCTGCTGCACTGCTGTTGCTGTACTGTACTGATGCTACTGCACTGCTGCTGCTGTACTGCTGCTGCACTGCTGTTGCTGTACTGCTGCTGCACTGCTGCTACTGCACTGCTGCTGCTGCTGCTGCTGCTGCTGCTGCTGCATTGCTGCTGCTGTAATGATGCTACTGCACTGCTCTGCAGCACTGCCGCTGCTGCACTCTTGCACTGCCGTTGCTGCTGTACCTATGCTACTGCACTGCTCTGCTGCACTGCCGCTGCTGCACTCGTGCACTGCTGCTGCTGTACTATTACAGTGCTGTAATTATACACTGCCGCACTGCTGTTGCTGCTGTTGCACTGCTGCACTGTCCTCACCAGCAGCAGCAACGTCACCTGCTCAAGCACCAGATGCAGCAGCAGCACCAGCATTAACTGAAGTGTCAGCAGTAGCACCGCCATCACCAGCACCAGCAGCAGCACTAGCCGTTGGCTACAAATTCGACTCATAAATAATCCCTGGATCCAACGCTCAGCATCTGCATGTAATAACTTTACTCATCCACAGAACTAGAAGCCACAAACTACGCTGGAATACCAGACCAGTGGTTGATAACCTGATGATAATCTAATGATGATGATAATCTAATCCCGACTACTTAATGATAATCACGCCAATATTCAAACATGCTCGCTCATAAGCAGGCAGTTTTGCGAACGGCCTCACCTACTCCAGCCTAACCTCTTCAGGCCTAACCTCTTCTGGCCTAACGTCTTCTAGCCTAACCTCTTCTGGCCTAACGTCTTCTGGCCCAACGTCTTCTGGCCTAACGTCTTCTGTCCTAACGTCTTCTGGCCTAACCTCTTCTGGCCTAACCTCTTCTGGCCTAACCTCTTCTGGCCTAACGTCTTCTGGCCTAACGTCTTCTGGCCTAACGTCTTCTGGCTTAATGTCTTCAGGCCTAACCTCTGCTGGCTTAACGTCTTCTAACCTCTACTGGCCTAACGTCTTCTGGCCTAACCTCTTCAGGCCTAGCCTCTGCTGGCCTAACCTCTTCAGGCCTAACCTCTACTGGCCTAACCTCTTCTGGCCTAACCTATTCACGGTGCCCCAACTCGCAACCTTCTTGCAGCCAATGACTGGCTCTCCCTGCTCACTTACCCCGCCTCTCTGACTTCCTGCAGCCAATGAGGTAATGTTAGATTCGCTGAGGATTGTACTTGGGTTAGATATGTTGCGACGTGTGTAGGTTAGGCCAGAAGAGGTTAGGACTGGGTAAGCTTGTCCAGATGTAATTGTACGATGGTTCAGTTCAGCATGCTTTAAAGATGGATGTAGACATACGGCGCTATGGCATTTATCTCTTGACTCCGTAAGCTGCTATGCAGTCTAGCGTTCATACCTACGGAAAGAAACATGAACTAAAGTGCGAAGTTTGGTAAAGCTTGTCTTTTAGCATACGCCCCATCCATACCAGCAGTAGCGCTAACACCAGCAGCGACACCAGCACAAGCACCAGCAGCAGCACTAACACCATCAGTAGTACCAGCTCCAGCAGCAACGCCAACAGGAGTACTAGCAGCAGCACCAGCACCACCAGCCGCGCCATCAGGAGCACCAGCAGCAACATCATTACCAGCACTACCAGCACCTGCACCAACACCAGCACCAGTCTCGCCGCTATACTCCCAAATGGCAAGTGTCGCAAATGGCACAGTAAATTGGCGCGGCCTTAAGGGCGAATTTGCCGTGACTGCTGCGCCTGCGTTCACGTGGCGCATGAGTTCACGTCGCGCCAGTTAACAAGATTTCCAATGAATGCATCCGGCAGTTGATGACAAAGAAAATAATAAAATAAGGCCGAGAAATATATTTAATATTTAGGCTAAGCGGATTCAACTGGTGAATATGATGGTAAAGTACAATCGGACTGGAAGGAAAATTGTTCTTTCGACTGTATTTAATTCTAACTATTCGCTTAGTAATGGGTTATACTATAATCTAGAGCATAGATGTCAATAAAAAATATAAATTACGATTCAATACATAAGCAGTGATAGATCGGCAACTGTCCGCCCATGACTCATGGTCGCTTCTTAGGCTGCCTCTTCAGTAGGTTTAGAGGGGGGGGGGAAGAAATCTGTGTGGGGGAAGGGAAAGCGAGGGGGAGGGGGCGAGAGATCGGGCGTTTTTGGGGACGCTTGCGTTGAGGGAATTTGAGCCTTGCCGGCGTCTCAGCTGGTCTTTCTAAAAGGATTTAAACTGTGAAATATATTCAATCAAATGGGAAGTGGTTTGCGTCGTCGACTGGGAGATGGCTTAGGGATCGCGCCATTGGGGGTGAGGGAGTGAAGCTGGGCAGGGGTTGAGGTGCTGTACGATGTTGCTGAGAGTGAAGAGGTGATGTTTCGGGTAGAAAGCGGGGGTTATTGGAAGAGAGGTGATGATTAGTAAGGTGATTAGGTTGATGGTAAGGTGATGGTAAGGAGATGGTAAGGTGATGGTAAGGAGATAGTAAGGTGATGGTAAGGTAGATGATTGTGGCTCTGGAAAAAGGTGATGATGCGCAGAAAGAAAGGTAAGTTTAATAAGTTTTCCACAGAAAGGTACATAAGAAAGGGATGAAGTGATATTTGGAATAATAGGCGTTGCGGAGGCTGCTAGAGTAATTAAGGTATCCCTCCGTTACTTGATTTCTCACACAATCTTCTCACTGACGGGGCTCTAAAGACCGTAAGTTGAGCGACGATCTTGGATTTCGTTTACCGACTATGAGCGGCAGTTTCGTTTTCTCAAGTAATTAAACGCCTGATAATAAAAGGCCTGATAAAATGATTTCCTGGGCTATAAAATATGAATTTGTGCGTTATCACTGCTAAGTAAATTCGTAAAGTAGATTTTAAAAACAGTTTTAAAAATGTTTGGGTCGTTTATTTACCTTAAAAATGCTGTGTTGTTCCAGGAGTGATGCTTGCGAGTTAAAGATACCAACCAGCATTGATGTCGATGATTAGATTCACTCTGGACACTTGATGTGTCATTTTGTCCAAAGTGTTGCGCCTTTTAGGCGCATAGCCCTGAAGCTCACATTTATCAGGTCAAACTGGGCCAGGTTGACCCATACAGGAGCAAAATTTGCATCGGTATTTGGACAAAATCTCACTCACTTCCCTGATTTCACGCAACGGAAAACATTTTCCCGCAACTAACTAAACAAAATTTAGCGCATCGCTGACCCTGGTGAACAAGTATAGTTGAACGTAAGTGAATCTTGGTTTTGTCATTACTTATTTGAATGAGGTATGATGAGTATTAAACATTGCTAAAAAAAATTCTGGATAACGTACTATCCTGTATATGTTTTCTAGGCGATTTGAGACGAACTATATATTCATTAATGATTACAAGCTTCTACGCTGATAGTTCATAAAAAGTGAAGCCAGGTACGGAAATTAAAATGCATTTTCTATGTCGTGTACTTTTTATTGTTTTACTAAATATAATAGTTCCTATAGTACAAAAAAATATCAAATGGATTATAAAATTTAAAAAATTAATACATTATAAGCGACATTTCAGTGCTGGACATGTTGCAATGTACATTACAGGTTACAAATATGTTATATTAACTTAACATCTATGTTGTTATAGTCTATTACAATATAATATTTCTAATTATTAAAAATCTTTGTTAGGGTCAAAAGTCGAAATTGAAGACATTGCGTTAGTATGCGTGCTCGAGATTGAAATCGTTCACGAAATGATATTGTTTCTAGTGCATCACTGGATTTGAATAATAGTTATGATAGTATTTTATTACCAGACTTTGACAAAAAACTCGCAAAATATACAGAGAAAATATATGATAGGAAGACAAATCTTTTATCGTGAAGTGAATGAATCAAGGATCGACAGCATTCACGGTCTACCATCCCCCTCCGTTGTCAGCAACTCCCAGAGCACCAAGCCCTCCAAGCCCACCAAGCCCTCCAAGCCCACCCAGTCCTCCCAGAGCACCGAGCCCACCCAGCCCTCCTAGGCCTAAGCCCAGTCCTCCTAAGCCCAGTCCCCCAATGCCTAGCCCACCGAGAAGGCTCAATTGGAGCAAAGGTCCCAGGGACCCCAAGCCTCCTAATCCCAAGCCTCCCAACCCCAAAACTCCTAATCCTCCTAAGCCTCCAAGTCCCCCAAGCAGCAACGGGTTGAGGCCTGTCAGTCCAGTTCTGCCTCCACTGGTAGTCTTCTTGACGTGGTGGACGTGGTTGTGCTGGTGGACGTTTTCTGGGTGGATCGTGTGGACTGGCTGGCGGGTGGACGGGGTTCCTCCCCCATAGCTGGGGAAACGTCCCGAGTCCCACGCGCTCTGGGGGGAGCCGCGGGGAAGAGCAAACACCCTCACAGTGAGGAAGTCACTCAAAAGAATGCAAACCATAGCAGAAGTCACCATGAATCTCATGGTTTGTTTAACCATTATGGCTTTGGCTCCGTAGTGGAAGGTTATGTATTAATTCAAACACGTTGCGTAGTATTTGTCCTGGTAAATCTACTGATCATTGCTGATGTAAATATTGACTTGTGTTGTACGTATCTCAGTTCCTAAGTATTGTCTTGGTCCAAAAATTAACTTGACAGTTTAACCACGATTGAATTCTCAGGAACACCAGATGCGTCGAATTTAGTTCTATTGGCAAAACCAATAAATTATTTCTTATTCGTAACGTTTTACTTGTTGCCTTTTGCACTGATTTGCAAACATTAACGTCAATTTAGGATGGTTTTTCAATTGACGTGGCGTAGAGAATAATTTTAGCCTGACATGTTCTTTACTCGTCAGTGAGACCTCGACTGTCAGCAGCAGCCTCCACTCAGCGCGTTCATATATATCTTTCTTACCCCCTCCACGAGCAACACTCCATTTAATTAAAGCTCAACATATCTCTCATCACTGCACCTACGTGGATAAACATCTTCAAATTTTCCGTACCTTCAAGAGGATAGATTTGACCTTGGCGCCTTCAAACAGATAAGACATAAACAATGAGGCGGCCTTCCGATAAAGAGTTTTTATTTTGAACGCTATTCAAATGATTATGTTATCCCAACATCTCTCCTTCACCCTTGGGTCTCCGCGAACAATTGCGGTTTAAAGTTTTAATTACAGCTCAGGGATCGCGCCTGCTTAGGCCAGGAAGTTGCTACAGAAATGAGCCCGCGTTTGTAATTAACATTAAATGCGCATAAGGTGATCCTTGAAACGAAATCAGGTACTAGGGTAACTACTAGGGTAAAAAGGAATATAAATGAAATTTAACAGTTTGTCCCGATTAAGGGAAGTTTGAAAAATGTATTTCAAATGTAGATTTCGACTATAGTGCGCTAAATTTAACTGAACAAAATGTTACTTCTGTTGCTTGTGTTAAGAATAACTTCAAGTTTCCTATCCATGACATATATGTGTCGCGATATGGCCTGGACCTGAATATTTATTCTTAGTAGGTGTTAAGCGAGGCATTGCACGTCGTGGAGGAAAAGACTGGATCGGCAAATGATATTTTATTTTGCAATTGTGAGAGATGAATTTGAATCTAAAAACGCAAAATGTTTTTTCATGCAGCGAAACAAAGAACATATAATTTTAGTTCTATGTTCCATGTAAAAAATCGGGTTAGAGCTGGTGTTTCGTAATTAGCAAACGCAAGCTTTATTATTATTGACATATTAACGCGATTCCGATCAACAGGAATGAAGGTATTAATGAAACTGGACTCTCCCATTACTCAGTTTGACATTTATTCAAATATAAAAATGAGAGCTAACGTGCAAGAAACTCGTTCCCATTGTTGAAATAATTCAACCATGCTTGTTCCTACCATCAATCGAACCACAATCATAATCCCACATTTTTTCTGGACCTGAACCACGCAGACCCACACCCACCTCTCACTTATTTTCACGATCTATTAAAGCTCAAAATTTTTTTAAGTTTCGGTAGGGATTGATTTTTCTTTGTTAAGCTTCTGCAATAAATTTGAAGTTATTAATGATTCGGCTATTTAAAAAATAAAATTTCCCGTAAATATAAAATCAACCGATGATATTTTTTTCTGTTATAAGGAAATTAAGAAAACGTATGAGAAAATTTGCAAAATAATAGACTTGGTCCGTTGTCAGAACTCATTATTGAAATTGCAGTTTTCCGGTCTGGCCGGATTGGGATGTTATGTTCAGTTATCAAATCCGAGTTCTGACAAAGCTTCCTGGCTTCATTAAGTTCATTGTGACATTGTCCCGATCCCCAGTGCCTGCTCAGCCTCAGCTTGCACCTTCATTGGTGTCTTCACTCTTCAGTTCCGTATCTGATTCGGATGTGTGTCAGGGTATGTGCTGAATGAACTGACCTGGTATGAAAATATATTTCTTCATTATACTCCAGTTGAATACATTTATATCGGTTCATTAATATATTCATTAGGATTTAGGCCTACATACGAAATTCCTCAAGACCTCAACAGGCTCAACTTCCTCTCAGAACTGTCAGAAGTCAGTATTCCCTGTTCCTGATTGATATTGACTGTAGACTGTAGTTGTAAAATTGTTATATATATAAATATTTTATGCTCTGAAAGTCTGAAGTAGCAGCAGCACAGCCGGCACTGATGCTTCATGCTGCAATGCACATGCAGGCCCAGCACCTTTTCTATTTTACTCGCAGTCTCATTCATAGCCTATCTCATTTTAGTTGAATTTTCTCTTCACATGAATAAATTATGGGCTAAGAGGCAGAAAGCAGTTATTTTAATTTAATTTTCTCATTCAACTTTCTGGCTGCTGCCCAAAGTTTAATTTGTGAGAAATTTGGCTGAAACCAGCCATAAATTGTTAAAAAATTTCAATATGCCCATTGCCCACAATACAATTCTGGCTAATTTCACCCAAACACCCATTTCTAGGTATTGCCTTTTTTCTATTTTTTTTTTCAGTTGAAAATAATATGAATGGCCTATTTTTATTTTTAGATGCAATTTTTGAAAATCACTTGTGAAACAATTGTTTTGGACTTTTGGGAAACTTCTGCGGCAGTTCTGCCTAATATTGAATATTCCAAATAGACAAAAATGCCCAAGAATCTGATTCTGAACCTGGCCAATTTCACCTTTTTCTATGGCATTCTCCCAATTTCTTCAGTGGAAAATGAGGAAAACTGTATTTTCATCAGCCATTTTTAAAGTCTATTCTGGTTAACTATATCAGTATCTGGAATGTCTGGAAGGATTCCTAAAAATTATGGCTAATTATGTAAATTTTGCAAGCAAAAAGCAACTTACAAGCTTCACAAGATTGCAGTCAAAACGTAGTGTTTTCCTTATATTTTATATTTTATGAAAGAAATTAGGCAGAGGCAACATAAATGATTGAAATTGACTGTAATTATAAGCATATTTGTCTCATTTACAACTGGGTTTTGCCCAGTTTTGGGAATTTTTTAGTTCAGTTAATTATCTATATATCATTATAATCAGAATTTGTGATCGTGAAATATATATAAAACTTCAGAAAGGTTTTTGGAGGCTTTTAACTTTAAGGCTTTTAACTTATTAACAAGTTTGATATTTTTAGATTAACTGAATATCTTATGGAATATTTTTATTTTGAATGTTATTGTTAAATTTGTAATCTGCTAACCTTTCCTTGTTGCAGCAACAACTGTTTAACATGGTTGTGGTAAAAATGTGCAGTATATTCATAGAATTGATGGCTGACTCTCATAATTCACTATGTATTTTTCTAATTTTTCAGGTTCTATTTCCTTGAAAGAATGGAGAATTATGAAACAATTGCATCATTGATGCTGGATGAACTCACACTAGAAGTACAAGCTCCTGCCAGCAAGGATTTTATGCCAGGACTCATACTTAGTTGGTCAAAAAGCTCAGCCCGGAGAGATGAACAGAAAAGCTCTAAAATGTTACTCTCAAAATATAGTGTAAGCAAGTGTTAATAAATTGAGTCTCTGAAATTTACTTGACTTCAGACTGATTGACTATAGACCTTTTCCATGATGCTTCCCTCATAAGAATGTAGTTACAACTGTACCTACCTACTTGAATTAACTTATGTTACATTGTTGAACTTTCTTTGTTGTAGAGAGAAGTATCAATATATTTGTATAGAATGTTTTCACCACTTCTCTCTCTTGACAAGTTTCACTAGGTAAAATCATCATATATCCTAATTCATATTTGAAGTTTTTATATGTGATTCCAGCCAAGTGTGACTGGAGTTGATTTGCTCAAATTATTTCTGAAATAGTGGATTATATATCTATTTAGCTGGTAAAAATATTTAAGTTAGGAGGACTTCTACCTTCAAATTAATTTCTGTGAAATATTTATTTTTGAATTCTGAAACATCCATGAAATGACAGGTTCTGCGTTCTCATACTCTAATTCTAATTTTTCAGAGGTCTGCTTTGCTGTTCGAGAGTAACTTGACTGCCACTTTTTGTGAGGCAATTTTGTCAGCTGGCATTGCAAAGTCGCAATCAGATTCTCAGGAAGAGCTTCCAGGATCGCATATTATATCCTCCGTATTTATTTTAGTTGAAACTGGGGACCTGTTGCTTGCAATCTTCACAGGTCTCAGATGTCAACTTCTCTGTCTAGGGAGAGTACCATGTGACATTGTGACCATTGATACAATGCAGGGTAAGTAAAAGAATGTAGAAAAATAAACATAATGAATAACCGTATGTGTTGTCATATTTCTATTGAACTTGAAACTTAATGACTATTTGTAAATTTGCATACAATGAGTAAATCAGCTTTGGAAGTACGGTATGTGTGTGGGTTTGACATTAAAACAATGCAAAAATTATTCTTTATTGAATTGGTTAAAATCTTATAAGCAATGTATTATAAATTTTAGTCATTTTTGTTTTCTATCACTTTGTTACTATTTTGACACTGAAAATAACCAATTTTAATTATTTCAGTGTGTGAGAAGATCTTGCTGTGTGTATCACACTCCAATGGAGCTCTTCACTTATTAGACCCCACAAGGAGAATTTCTGAAGGTGCTGATCCCACAAGTGATGGCACATATCCATGGAAAGCCTTGTCACTCGACACAAGGGTCCTAGCAGCTTGCACGGTATTGGATGCCCTAGTTACTTCTGATGGTTACACCATCTCAATTCATCACTTCAAATTAAAGAAAGTTGAGGATACTATAACTAACAAGTGTAGTTGCTTGTCATGCCAGGATATTGAAAGCAAGTGCGAAAATATCGATTTCCCAGGAGTTATTTCTCTGAAACGCAATGCTGGAAACGTGCAAATGATCACAGTTGATGGGAGGCGTTATGATATTTCGTTAGAAAAATTAATGAAAATCTGTGAGGCTCGATCCAGTGAAAAACGTGACAGCGGCTGCAATATTCCCTTACAAAACACATTGATAGAAATGCAAGAAGTCTCTGAATTAATAACCAAAACTCACAAGGTTAGTGAAGAACTTAACGCTTATATCCAGCAGTTCAATTTAGCTCAACATCTTCTGAACTCGTCGGCATCTGTCACAGAAAATTTGTTCGACATCAGCTACGAAGTATGCCCTTGCTTTGACCCTGACCACGATTACAAATTAGAGATCAAATTAACATCAACAGAGCATGTGATGAAGGGACGATGGTGGCGCGCTCGCTTGGGTGTTCCTGATGGCGACACAACTCGTCATGTCACTGGAGGATTAGGCGATTCCAGCCATACATTCTCTATTAGGTTATCTGTAGCGGAGGCCATGCGACTTACCCTGTTGTCATGTGAGGACGAGAGCCATCGCTTGCTTAAAGTTGATCTTATTTTCATGGACCTTCAGTGCGGTAGTCCTCTGGTGTGTATCTCCATTAAAAAAATTATGCTCGGCGTTTGGAAGTTTCTGACAGAAAAGCGAGAGGTGAAAGCTGCTACTGAGGAAAGCAGCTCACTTTTCCGTCATTTAGTCGACATGGCAGGTGTTGAGAAACCTCATAAACTCCCAAAGGCAGGCATCACGCACGATTTTTCATTAAAATTACATCATTCTAGCACATTGCTTAGGAAAATCTCTAGTTTAATTGGATGTGGGGGAAACCTTAACGAGTCTGCGAATAAATCCTTAAGTAAATGTTTATATTTTGGCTGTGAATCTGTCGTAATTAGGCTTTCTTCTGCGCCAAATTTGTTACATGTTCAGATATCGAGCTCCTCAGCTGCTGTAGCGGTAACTTTAAGGAAAGATTTAGAACAACTAGCTTCCCTAAATGATCCGTCTAAAGACCGTGACGAAGTAGCGATCACTTCCGATTTACTACAAGATGTTCAGTTCTTCCAGTGCTTGCTAGACTCGTCAGTTGACCGTTCGTGTCAAGCTAAAGAAGTGCGGACGTTCTACAGCAGGTTGCACGAAATTGCTGCTACCTTGCCGACTTGATATTTCTTAACAGAGCCGGTCAGTTACTGTGTAATGGATGTCATTAATATTGATCTGTTTTCATTGTTAACGATTCGTAAATCTGTAACGATTTTATGCAGAAAACGAGCATTATACGTCTAACGTCTGTAAAAGCTTTTATTTTATCCTCAATTGATCGGCATTCGGCAATGGTCCAGAACTTGCATATTATCTGTGGAGTGGCGGTGTACATCGTATTTTTTCGGTCAAAATTACTGCAGACTTATGATCTTGATTGTTAGTGCGTATTTTTTCTTGCCTACTACAGTGGCTTATATGTATAGACTTATGAGTATGACCAAAATGATGGAATTTCATTATAGCTTCCCCTCAAAAATTTTTCTTTTTACCACGAATAAATTTTAGCGGTAACTTTAGCTTCAATTGTAGTAGTATTTATTTTTTGCAGTATTAATCAACAAGAAATGGCATCGTTCTCAAATTGATTAGACCCATGTAATTTCTAGGAATTAATTAGCTATTTTCGTATACAGGTGTATATCCGGGAAATAAAATATACCCCCATATTTATGTCTCCGCAATTCTAATCCATACGCACGCCATAAAGTTTGAATTAATTTTATACCTTCATATTGCTGCGTTCTTGCTCTCAGTACCGCGGACAGAACGGTATTATAAAAAAAAAACAAATCCGTGAATTACAAAACTAAACAACTTTACTACGATAAATTCATTTCGATCAAAAACATGACCAGGAACATGACAATATTTTAAGCGTGCAGCTCTAGATATTGTTGGATAGTTATAGGATTCCAAACTATTTGAAATCAGTTAAGTTGTCAATTTCATTAGCAAAAAATAAAAATGTTGGCAAACGTAAACGATTTTCACATGTATTTTAATCCACCAATACGTCAATTTTCTAAGTTAGTGTAGTCAATCACAAAAAAACTATGTATGGGTGACTGGTGAAGAATGGCGGCAAAAATCAATCACATCGGTGGTTCAGTTGAGCGCAGGTGTTCAGTGGCCAGGATGCGGTCTCGTCGCAGTGAACCAAGTTTGATTACGCATCCTAGACCTCCCACTCGTGGTGATGGTCGTGTGCCAGATAAATATATGAACTAATTTTTGTGTGGAGGCGCAGTCTATGGCTGTTCATCCACTATAAAGTCATGAAGTATATATGATATATTATTGGAGAAATTTGATAGATTGCTTTATAAAGCATGTTATTTTTTTTCTGTCGTTCATAGAAATGGAATAAAATGTTGAGAAGTATCACTAGCCATAATATGGGGTTGATTTAATACTGGAGCGGTGTGATATATTGGGTTAAGTGTCTAGTTTAACTCGTTTGTTTTAATGAAAAGCAGTTATGTGACTTGAGAATCTGAGTATTGTGTTCACTCCACAATAAATAGTCCAGACGTATTGTGTTCACTCTATAAATAGTCTAAACTCTAAAAGTATTGTGTTCACTCCTACATAAATAGTCTAGACGTATTGTGTTCACTCCTCTATTATTTCACGCTTATTTCGTCTTTCACGCTTATTTGGTCTAACACGCTTATTTCTTCATTAATGCATATTTCGTCTTTCACGCTTATTTCGTCTTTCACGCTTATTTCGTCTTTCACGCTTTCACGCTTATTTCGTCTTTCACGCTTATTCCATATTTCATTTCTACTTCTTCATTCCTTCTTAATTTGTTCATTACGTTCAACGCGTCTTTCGTACTCATTTCCTCACATTCGATCGTCATTTATTACGATCGAATGGCACTTCGTCATTCATTTTCACTTCGTGCTTCACGTTCACTTCATCCCTCTCATTCACTTCGTCCTTCACGTTCACGTCGTCCTTCATTTTCACTTCATCCCTCTCATTCATCTCGTCCTTCACGCTGGACGGCGTCAGGCTCACATCGCCTTGTGATCAACGGCGGTGACCGTAACAGTTACGGTGTAATCTTTATGAACACTGCAAGTAGCGACGATGGCCGTTACAGTTACGGTGTGATCTTGATGAACATTATAAGTAACAGCGATGGCCGTAAAAGGGCCACGATTACGACGTGCTTGTGATGAACACCGTGAGTTACGGTGATGATCGTATCTGTAACGGTGATGCTGTCTCAGTTACGGTGATGCCGTCTCAGTTACGACGATGCTGTCTCAGTTACGACGATGCTGTCTCAGTTACGACGATGCTGTCTCAGTTACGACGATGCTGTCTCAGTTACGACGATGGGTTCTGTGATGGCTCGGCTGCTACTCAGGTTACTGGCAAAAATTTACTGTGCTTTTTTACTGTCCAAGTTGCAACTTCTTGGTTGCTCGTGTTGACGGGCACAACCAATATTAGGCCCGTTACTGTCTTGCCCGTGTTGACGGGCACAACCAATATTAGGCCCGTTACTGTCTTGCCCGTGTTGACGGGCACAACAAATATTAGGACCGTTACTGTCTTGTCCGTGTTGAAGGGTAAAACAAATATTAGGACCGTTACTGTCTTGCCCGTGTTGACGGACACAACAAATATTAGGACCGTTACTGTCTTGCCCGTGTTGACGGACACAACAAATATTAGGCCCGTTACTGTCTTGCCCGTGTTGACGGGCACAACAAATATTAGGCCCGTTACTGTCTTGCCCGTGTTGACGGGCACAACAAATATTAGGACCGTTACTGTCTTGCTGCCACATGTTATTCCCTCAATTTTGCTGTACGCCGTCAACATCATCGTACTTCATGTATCCTATTTCCCCGTGTTTTTTGTTTCATTTAAATTTATTTCCCTAAAATGTAAATGCATTTAGATCGTCGTGTGAACATTCCTCCTCAACAGATGTGGGTTGTTTTTACATTATTTCTTCTCACGATGGCTTTACACACCCCATCTTGTGTGGGGGATACCATGCCCCTCCTACCCGTCTTCCAGGGTGACCGCGCTCGGGATGGCATCCCGGGGTTCCTGCCTCTAGGATTCCCGACGTTAGTTCCTAATTATCAATTATTCATGCACTTAAAACCCATGATTATTTTTAATTATTGTAATTCACCGTATTTATAGTTACGTGAATTATCGTACATGCAAATATAGATTTTTCGAGTTTTTAAATAGTTATTGTTGTTGAATATTGTTGTTGAATAGTTGTTAAATAGTTATTGTTGTTGAATTTATAGTTACGTAAAGACATTCAAATATATCGAGTTATCGAGTTGTTAAATAGTTATTGCTCTCGAATAGGTATAATTAGCATACTGTTATTTATTGCAGAGCTATAATTATAATAAATGTGTATGGCTATGGCAGGGTTGCCGTGACCGCAGACCTTGGCACCAACGACATCTACGGGGCGGCGGAGGCAGCCCTGCTGCCAGAGACCCTGGCGGGGGCCGTGGTGGTGTACCCCAGCCTCCTCCTCCAGCAGGACACGGAGACACCCGCGTACCTGGTCTTGGTGGGGGACCAGCTGCAGCACTGGCTACAGCTACTGTAGCAACTGCTACAGTAGCTGCTGTAACGTTTGCTGGACCTTCTGTAGCGACAACTGCAACACGAGCTGTAGTTGCAAGAACGGCATTTTCAACAACTGTAACACCTACTGTGGGGGCTCCTTCAGCTACTGTAACAAATTTTGTAACTGCTGCTTCTATTGTTATAGTATTATATAATATTATATTATATATAATATTACTGTAATATTATTACTGTAACATGGGCTAAACGGGTTATACTCATCATGGTGCAGCTACTTGTACTATATTATACAGTTACTGCTACTCTTGTTGTACTGTTGTACGCGGGTGGCTGTTGAAACTTGGGTGAGAGTAGCAAAGCATGCAGCTGTAAGCTCAAGCAGCTGTTGTGTCTGATGAAACACTTGCTGCAGTTGTAACAAGCAATCTTAATCTTCTACCGCCTGACACGAGTAACCGGAGCAATATTGTCACGCGCCTACTTCCCAAAAAAGATACGTTGCTAGTGAGCGCAAAATGACTCGAGCTCAACTTAAAAATGTTCTCTGTTGCGGACAAACGTCCTCAGGTTGCTACACTCAATAGTTTACGTACAATTTGCCGCCACGTACGATAACTTTAAAATGTTCTCTGTTGCGTGCAAACGTCCTCTGTTTGCTACACTTAATAGTTAACGTTTAATTTTAAAGTTATTTTTCCAGAGAGTGACATACGGCGGTAGAGGGTTAAGCTCGTGTTGCAGCTACGGAAAGTTTTAAAACACAGTAAACTTTTGTAAGGGTAATAAATACACGCATAATGTACTTGTACATATAATATAATTTTCAATACAGTCACCGAATTTATTCATTAAAGTGAAGTCTATTTGTATTTGCTTTCATTCATCACTCGTTACACACATGAAGTCAATGTCGCTCGCTAGGGCGCATTACAAGTTTATAGCTTCAGAAAATCTTGTGAACAAGCATTCGTTACAAAATGTCCTTAATCTGAGAAGTAAACTCAGCGTCCGATATAAAAATATCTGAATATCTAATATTTCAATACCGTCATAAATTGTTGACGATAATACATACTATACGGCCTTCATTTGGAAGTCACTCGAAAAATGAACAGGATTTTGTACCAAGATCGATGCACCTTCAGAACTTTGTTCAGTTATTATAGATGCACTATTATATGAGTCATCTTGACCCAGTTTGTCCCGAAAAAATGGCAAATCAGTGCTACAGGGAAGAAGTGTGTCACTATTAGAACAATATGATCCTTAAATTTATCTGAGTATACGGTTTGGCTCACTGTTTTCTTTTGCAGATTTCTTTAAGTCAAAAGTCTACACGATCAAAGTATCAATAATTACAAACGTGTCCGTCTTAAGCTCAAGTTACGATGAGTGGAATAATATTAAAGTCTTATAAACTACCTCAAGTAATGAATACGGATAAGGGTAACGATATACGTATAATCTCTGACGATAAGGATATATATAATCTCTGCGGAGCCGCAAGCTCGATCTGCGTTCCACAAGCCGACGAAAATGACATGTAAAAGCATTATTCATTGGCACCATTACTATCAAGTAAATCCTCGCTGATAAATGAAATCTGGTTGATATAATATGAACTAAATTCAAAAATTAATTTTAAAATAAAATTTCAAATTGTTGAAATTCTTTTGAAGGCTTTAACCATAATTACATTGCTATCTATTTCATCCAGCGTGTTAAACCTTCGTCCACGAATACAAAAAAAAAAAGGCCACCAATGTTATTCGTACCTAGAGACACTAGAGTCGCCGTCCTGCATGGCGACTTACAGTATGTGTCATGGACGTTACACTCCGAGAAAGGAGTGAGTCAATGTCCAAAAAACTATGCACGTTTTCTTCCTGTGTGTGCCATCGTGACCCGGTTTTGTTCGGCAAAGGACGGATCAATGCTACCTACTATCATCTAATGCTTTAGTATCGTTATTATGAATTATTATACAATAATGTAACGCACTTACATTATTGTATTGCATTATTGCAATAATGTAATAATTATACACTTATGCAAGTGTATCATTATGTGGACAATGTGACCTATTTATTTTGTGAGTGCAGCGTCAGCAGCGGCATCAATTAACTAGCAAAGCCCTTCGGTGACCCTGAACCCCGACATCAGTTATCTAGCAAAGGCCTTCGGTGACCCTGAACCCCGACATCAGTTATCTAACATAGCCCTTCGGTGACCCTGAACCCCCTGACGGAGACCTCTATAGGGGCTCGTCAGCAGGGTTGGGCTCTGAACCCCGACATCAGTTATCTAGCATATCCCTTCGGTGACCCTGAACCCCCTGACGGAGACCTCCAGGGGTTCGTCAGCAGGGTTGGGCTCGATGGTCAGGACGACCATGAAGGAGTTCCTGACGGGGGCGAAACTGACGCTGGTCAGCTGCCAGCCGTCCTCGTCAGGCACCGCGACGCTCGCCACGTCCTCCTGTAGCAGCACCTGTCCCAGCGGCCACACCGACACCTGTGTCACGAGCAATTATTAGTAAATAATTAATTATTTAATTATTTATTCAATTATTTAATTAAAAAATAATTAGTAATTAAGTTTATACTGAGACTCACGGCAAGGCGCGGTGTAGGGGCGCCGCCCCTGAAGCGGTGGGCGAGGGCGACGCAGATGGCGCTAGAGGAGGTGGGCGACAGCGTCCGTCCCAGCACCAGCTGTCCCGCCTCACCCTGGGCCAGCTCTGCACGCACCACTGCGCACCACATCAATAATTGCTTAATTGCTTTATGTATTAAAGTATTAATAATAAATAAAGTAATAAAAACTATCTGCACGCACCACTGCGCACCACATAAATAATTGCTTTAGGTAATAACTATTATTATTAATAAATATCGTAATAAAACTAATTACTTTAGGTAATAATAAGTATTATTAATAAATAAAGTAATAACAAGTATTAATAGTGAATAAAGTAATAACAACTAATTGCTTTAGGTAACAACAAGTATTAATAACAAATGAAGTAATAAAAACTAATTGCTTTTTTTAATAACAGGTGTTGAAAATAAATGAAGTAATAATAACTAATTGCTCAATTACACGTATCAATAATAAATAAAGGAATACAAACTAATTGCTTTGAATAATAATAAGAATCATGTTGATCAGTGTGATCAGTTTTGCTGCCTTTCATTTCATCGGGAAGTGTACTTCATTTTATAAACTATTCGACTTGTTGTTTTTTGTTAACTTGTTTTTGAATAATTAGAAAACTTCAACTTGAAATAACTTGAAATTCAATTATAAAGCAGTCTAATTATATAGCAGTCTAATTATATAGCAACCTAATTAAATAGCAGTCTTATTATATAGCAATCTAATTACATAGCAGTCTAATTACATAGCAGTCTAATTATATAGCAGTCTAATTATATATCAGTATAATCATATAGCAGTCTAATTATATATCAGTATAATCATATAGCAGTATAATTATATAGCAGTCTAATTATATATCAGTATAATCATATAGCAGTATAATTATATAGCAGTCTAATTATAAAACATTCTAATTATATGGCAGTCTATTTACATAGCAGTCTAATTACATAGCAGTCTTATTATATAGCAGTCTAATTTCCTTAGGCGCTATTATTCAAGTATTTCGATTTAAGACTACAGTTCGACTCATTGCACATTTGAATTTGATTAAAACGAGTTTCCATTAAATAATAAACTATATTAATAAATAATATTAGCATCTAATTCAATATTTATATAATTCAAATCATTCAATTTCAGCCAAACAAGGCTTCAGTCGCATGGGTACAAAACATTTATATAACTTGTCACAAAATAAAAGTATTCAAAAGGATTATGAATTCAGTCATCAAGTGATCGTACAATAATAAAATTATTCATTATTGAAATTTTATTTCCTCAATTAAGTTAGGTCAAAATAAATATATATAATATTGACCGTTATAGCCGCCCTCCGTATGGTGTCTCCATTGGCCGGCCAAGGCAACCACGGGGCACGGGGCGGCCGCGTCTTGGCAGGACAGAAGCGCCTTTGCAGGCCTTGACGTCTCATCTGTCAAGTCGATGGACGACGTCTCGTCTGTCAAATCAATGGACGATGTCTCGTCTGTCAAGTCGATGGGCGACGTGTCGTCTAAGGACGACGATTCAAGACGTTGTATAGCGGGCGTCATCGTTGACCGAATTTTCCGGCGTTGGCCTGACGGAAGAGGGAGCGCGTAGGGAAAATTTTGAGTTTACCAAATGTAAAGATACAATTTTGTAATTTTATATTTATTTCTATATTTTTATACCAAATGTAAAGAGACAAATGTAAGAGACAAAATAATTTTATTTCTAAATGGAATAAAAAAATCGTCCATGCTCGAGTTCGAAATTTGAGAAAAATTATTCATTTAATTCATGATGGGTGAAAATATTTAAAAGGTTATTTTTTACTAAGATTCTTCAAAAAAATGTCTTTGCTACCAAAATTTATTTAAATAAATCATTAAAACATAAAAATACGAGGAACTATAGTTTGAATCGTGAGCTATATTAATAATGAGCTTTTCTGTACATAGATTCTATGTATTCCATATTACACTCCATTATCTTAACTTAAACTAAGAAACGACCTGCAAGATCCTGGCTTTCTTATTATAAAAATCAATAATAATATTTTAGTTCATTCATTTATACCCGATGGTATTTCGAAAACAAGTCCATCAGAATTCTTTTGTGTTACAAACCAAATTCTGTGCCATAAATTTACATCATTTTAAAAACCATACACGATTTAAAATCATTAATTCCCCTGAGTTTTATATCAAATTTTATTTATTTATAAATTCTATATATAGAATTGTAATAAATGTAGTATTTCCACTACATTTTTTCAATCCAACATTTCTATTTAATCTTAATCTTAATTCTAATCTTGATCTTTCTAATTTTTTAATTAATTAAATTAAAGTCTGTTAATTAAATTGAGTTTTATGTATGCAGCTTACCCGCTGCCTGTAGGGCTGCGCTCAGGAGGCCGGCGTCGCTCAGCTGTCGCAGGGTGCCCATGTTAGATCTACAGGACACGAGTTATACATTAACATTCAAGATTAAATTAAAAAATATAACTCAGTACTCACTGCAGTGAGTGACAGAGAGCGCATTTTCTCGTCGACGAAAACTTGAGGTCACGGATGGACGGACAGACAGACGGACGGACGGACAGACGGACGGACAGACAGACAGACAGACAGACATGGCGAGCACAATAGTGCATTTTTTCCATAAATGAGAAGATGCGCTAAAAAGCAAGGCTAATTACTCGTGCAGAAACAAATATTCAGAAATTATGTAGTCATTTTTTGGAAATTTAGTGTCTAGGCTTAGGCGTGCTCATTAGTGATTCATTATTTTTATATTATTGTTTCACTGTGAAAAAGAATGGGTTTAGGAATGAAGATTCAAAAATGCGGTTCGTTTCATATGTGTAAACAGTACGGAACAAAATAGAGTTTTTCGTGCTAATGGCTGTCGAAAGATTTATAATAATCATTGGTTACTAATCCATTTTATAGATTTTTATATCTGCTTTTTTCAGAGTTCATCGTCAATAATTTTCAAGCAAACTATGTCTTTTGAATTGCATGTTAAGGGAAAGATATGCTTCAAAGTTTATGACTTTCGATTTGGCATTGCCCAATTTTTAGGTACTATTTCACATTTGTTGATCTAGGAGTAAGTTAAGCAATATTCCTTATGTTATTGGTCGGAATCATCGAATGAATACGGCTTGAACAAACGTGGAACCACAATCTATTCCATGAGCAGGTCACATGGCGGGCCCATGACATTTGACCAACGCATTCGAACACATTAACAGATATGTACTTTCTTCAGCTTATATATAGGCATTAGGCAAGAACTGGACAAACTTGATTAACTGCAACATCTCGCAACGAACTTTGAACAGTTTTTCTTTATAATGAACAATTGTTTCGAATCTGCGCACATTAGAATTTGCATTATAGCTGCAGCTGGTTCCCGCCTTACTGCTGCTTGACTACAAAGAAACAGCCTACTCTCTACTGCACTGTGCAATTACCGAGTTAGGTGTGAGTTGCTACTCGTTTAGTGCCTTATGAATTAAAAAGAATGTCTTGTTTACCTAGGTCTCTACTTGGAAATAATTGAATGAGGCTAAATTGGGCAGATTGAAGCCAATATTACAGTCTTGTGCGGCAAAATTATGAAATTTCTAGTCTTGGACAGCTGTACGTAAAAATCAACTCACGTAAAATTTCTTAGAGCTGCAATCGTTACCACGAGATCTAATAGGTAAGTAGAAATAGTATTAAATGCCAATTATACGATGTGGAACGTATTGCATCAAAATAATGATGTAAAGTAACAATTTTCAGCTATCAAGCAGTCACGCCCGATAGTTCTCTATTGGATAATCAGCTTAATAATTCATTCCATTTAGCGGATCCATTCGTGCCTGCATTTTTACTCATTAGTCATTACTCAGGTATGTATTTATTGAGTAAGAGAGTGAGGGTAATAATGTTATTTTCCAAACATTTTGATAGAAGAAAATGTCGCTCTGATGGGTTATTCGTTATAGTAATGCATCCAGGATACCACACAGTGCACCTATACCTTGAGCTATGCCTTAAAAACGTCTTCGAAACAACATTGCTGCCGATCTAAAGCGCGGAAAATATTGAATAAGCTCTGACATCTACGTCTAATACTAACGACTATAAGATGCCTCTGGCAGTCAACCATGACGAAGAATTGAACAAGCCTTTGAAAGTCATGCAAAATAAAGCATCCGAGCTTGATTCGGCAGCCTTGCATGAAAACTCTTCCAAGATACCATTGGCAATCATGCCTAATAGAGCGTCCAAGATACCTGTGGCAGTCACGCCTGATGGAAAGTCCAAGATACCATTGGCAATCATGCCTAATAGAGCGTCCAAGATACCTGTGGCAGTCACGCCTGATGGAACAGCCAAGATACCTGTGGCAGTCACGCCTGATGGAAAGTCCAAGAAACCTGTGGCAGTCACGCCAGATGGAAAGTCCAAGATACCTGTGGCAGTCAGGGCTGATGGAAAGTCCAAGAAACCTGTGGCAGTCATGCCTGATGGAAAGTCCAAGAAACCTGCGGCAGTCACGCCTGATAGAGCGTCAAAGATACCTGTGGCAGTCACGCCTGATGGAAAGTCCAAGAAACCTGTGGCAGTCACGCCTGATGGAAAGTCCAAGAAACCTGTGGCAGTCAGGGCTGATGGAAAGTCCAAGAAACCTGTGGCAGTCANGCAGCCACGCCTGATACGTCGTCTGAAATACCTCTGGCAGCCACGCCTGATGCGTCGTCTGAAATACCTCTGGCAGCCACGCCTGATGCGTCGTCTGAAATACCTCTGGCAGCCACGCCTGATGCGTCGTCTGAAATATCCCTGGCAGCCACGCCTGATACGTCGTCTAAAATACTTCTGGCAGCCACGCCTGATACGTCGTCTGAAATACCTCTGGCAGCCACGCCTGATACGTCGTCCGAAATACCTCCGGCAGCCAGGCCTGATGTGCCGTATGAGATACCTTTGACAGCCACGCCTGATACGTCGTCTGAAATACCTCTGGCAGCCACGCCTGATACGTCGTCTAAAATACTTCTGGCAGCCACGCCTGATGCGTCGTCTGAAATACCTCTGGCAGCCACGCCTGATACGTCGTCCGAAATACCTCCGGCAGCCAGGCCTGATGCGCCGTATGAGATACCTTTGACAGCCACGCCTGATACGTCGTCTGAAATAACTCTGGCAGCCACGCCTGATACGTCGTCTGAAATACTTCTGGCAGCCACGCCTGATACGTCGTCCGAAATACCTCTGGCAGCCACACCTGATATGTCGTATGATATACCTCTGGCAGCCACACCTGATATGCCGTATGATATACCTCTGGCAGCCACGCCTGATACGTCGTCTGAAATACCTCTGGCAGCCACGCCTGATACGTCGTCTGAGATACCTCTGGCAGCCACGCCTGATACGTCGTCTGAAATACCTCTGGCAGCCACGCCTGATGCGCCGTATGAGATACCTCTGACTGCATTTTGCCTATTCATGCAGCACACCATCCTAATGTTGATTGTTTCCCAGATTTTGTCTCGTTTTTGAGCCCATTTGTTCTATGTTTGAGCCATGCCCTAAATGAACCCATATCGTAAGGCCCACTGAAGACCTTAGACTCGCCTGAAGAAGACCAGCGGGCTGCTGTTTGCTGGTAGAGCGCTCAGAATTTCCCTCACACTATCCAGGGAATCCGTCTTTATTATCTGAAAATTTTTGCAGTGATTAAATATTTTTTTGGGCATGGCATACGCTTTCTGATATTGTGATCAAAAATATATTGTACATATATTGAAAGAATTTTTTTATTATTCGACGATTCTTTACCTGCGAGTCCCTGCCGACGTTGACCAAGAATTTGTTGAGCGTGTCAGGAGGCAAAACGTCCATGATTCCAGACTGATTTTTTATCTGTATTTCGGGTTGTTTTCCGGATTGGAGAGCAGGTTGTGTGACAGTTGACAGACCTGCTTCTTGCACTTGGCCTTGTCTGGCCCTCTGTCTCTGTAGCGCCAGAGTCGCTGGATGAGGAGGCAGAGTCTGGGAACCTCGAATTCCGGTTGACAGACCTACGAAATTCGTAAGAATTCCTGCTGGAGCTGGTGCGTCGTCAACCTGATTGTTAGCTGCAGTGGTTGCCACCTGGTTGACAGTGAGTTTAGTGGATGCTACTTCAGAGGTTGGGTTGGCACTGTTGTTGGGGGAGGTAGGCAATTGGTTGATGTTGGGCTGAGACTGGATTAAAGAGCGGCCTTGGCCGTCAATTTGGCTGCCAGTCGAGGAGGTTGATTCTAAAGTTGCAAGGTTTTGACCGATGGATTTTCCGCCAGCCTCTCCTTTGGGGTTTTCATTCGAAGCTGAAAAATTTAGCATTGGCATCAAGGATCCAACCTAAACCTGAATGCACTAGTTGCTGCATGCGAAAAGTGTTGATTTTTCAATTCAAATTGAGATATTATTGATGCATTGATTGAAAATGGCCTGACTGATTCGGAATTTCACTAAAACACTCGTATTTAGGTAGTGAAATTGTAATTTGTTCTATTTATTTAACGATGATGGGTAATTTATCGGACTGAAAATTCTAAACCCAGTAACGTTGATGGGCGAAAAATTGAATCTGCTTAAGATCAAATGTGGGCATGATGAATAACCGTAGTACTTGCATTAGCGAGAATTCGAGAAAATTTTACAAATGCTTTACCTATATCATTCTTAATACTGTGAATTTTAGTATAGTAAAGATAATTCACACATGCGCATCATCATTATGTGGTAGTGAAAATGATTACTATAATAAGCATGAAGGGTTAGCTGCTTGAACAACATTCATGTGCGTCATGCAGGTTGTGACCCTCCTGTAACCCTCGTATACTTTTATTTATAGCATACTCTCTCTAAGCTAACCATTTTTTTAGTACACTCAAAAGCAATTTCTTTTTCGTAATTAATGCTTGTTTTTAAGTTCAAGCATCGACGAAAAAAAATTTTTTTACTTGATACTAGTTCAATATTTTTTATGTTAGTTTGGGTGTTGGTACGTACGATTGTATTGTGTAAAAAAATACCGGTCGTTAATTATTTTAAATATAAAATTCAAACGTGCATTCCTCACCAGCTTCGTTCTCGTCGGTGGTTGCATCGCCGTCATTTACTGATAAATCAGCCTTGTCGTTACTGTCCCCAACGTTTTTACTACCGTTATGCGTGATCCCTGTTGTGTTTCTTGGAGAAGAAAGTCTACGCACGAGTCTGTTGAAAGTCTGTTTGTGTGTCTGGCCTTTATTGGTCATTCGAAACAATTGTTGGTTGTTGAAAAATGTCAGCAAAGCTGCAACGTTTGTCATATCAGAAACGTTGAGGGCGCGTAGAATGTCTTCGGCCTTCAGGATCTCCGTGAACGGCTCCGATGTCGAAAATGATGCCGCCCCGAAATTCGAAGTCGAAGCGTCTGGAGACTTCGACGTTGGTGAAAGATTAGGTAAGGTTCTTGAGTGAGTTACGGAGGAAGAATCTGTGGCCAAAGAGGAAGTTGAGTCTTGATTTTTAGTTGCATTTAAAGGGAATGTTATTTGTAACGAAGGCTTAGAATCCCTGGTAAGAGTTGGTATCGATCTATTCCGTGGTCTCCGAAGCTGGGCTATCCTTTCGTGATCCAAGTTTTGGTCAAAGTAGTCGAAGTACCATTGCTCTACTGATCTCTCGTTGCTAATGTCGTCAAAATCTTCCGTGAATTTTTCTTCTATCGAAATTGCGTCAGCATAATCATCGTCGTCAAAGTAATGAGCATCTTCGAACGAACCAAATTCGATATCTGGATGAATTCTTGGCTTCAAAACATGGGGTTCCGCACGAAGTTTTTCAAGCCTTGGTGTCGGGATTTGGAATCTGTTTGCTCTTCGAGTGATGGTTTCTTTAGAGCCATCGGCGCTGTTTAGGTTCCGGATGAGGTTAGATTTCTTTAGTTTCCTGCTGAAAATATTCTCATGTTTACTTCTGAGTTTCCCTTTGCGAAGTTGGTTTCTCATGAACGGTTTCCTTCTGAATTGGGCACGCAGGTTTCGAAGCGAATTTCTTAACGACAATTCAGATTCATCTTCATGAAATTCATTAGTTAAATTACTTTGATTATCACTTATGTTAAAATTTATCGAAGCGGCATTGATGATAGGGTTTGTAGTCTCTGCAAGCCCATCAAATGAAATGCCCATGCTGTCATTTCCTGGTTCAATTTTTGATCTCAACGCATCTTTGAAATTACTCTTTTCATCCAATTTTGACGCTTCAAAAGAATCGCTAATTCTAAGGTTTTCGCTTTCGTTAAATATTTTTCCAACATCATGAAGTCTGTTTTCACTTTTTGCATCCTGATCAGGACCAGTAACGAAGAACCCAGTCTGCTCCTGATAAATGCTATCAGGATCAGAATGAGTGACGAAAAACCCCGGTTCATCCATCTTGCTGTCCGTCCTATGCTCCGGAAAAGCCTCGATGAAAAGTTCCGAGTGTCGCAGATTTTCGTAATTTATTTCAGTTTTAGGATCAGGAAAAAGAAGGAAGAGGTCCTCGACTGCGAGGTTGGCGTCCAAGAAGAACTGTGGGATTGGGGTTGTGGTAGCGATGAATGGTAGGAACGAGTTGCTTGCAGGTGGTCGATGGTTCCTCTTTGGGACTGAAGTGGTAACGCCGTTATATTGAATTAAGTTAGATTGGTTAAATTATAAAAGCGAATAAAGAGGTGAAATGTTTAATTTAGTAGAAAAAATTACAGAGTCTTATTGAATGTGAGTAACAAAAGCATTAATTAGCTGTTATTTCGCGTAGAAAACCATGCTTTATTTCACTAGGAATAAAATAGAAGAAGAACCATCAATAAACATGAAATATGAGTGTTAGTAGTTTTCGTATACAATGTTATTTCGACCGGAAAATATTCCCTCGTAAATTTCGCACTGCCACATGTTTAGAACTTAATCAACCTCACTAAAACAAACTAAACTAAGCTGAACTAAATCTATCAGTGAAAATTTCTAAACGAGGTCCGGCGAATGCCCAACTTTTTCTTAGCTTTAAATGTAACATTTTTTTCTTCAAGAAAAAATTCTCAGCGCCCAAAGAACCCAAATTGTTGTTTACCGCACAGTCCAGGGTGGGTGAGAGAACATGATGTGCCGAGCGGACATGACGAACATGGCTGGCCTCTCCGGTACATGGGGGTGAACATGACGTTGCCGGTGGGGCCATAGTTGCACGTGTAGAGTTTCTTGAACCAGCCGCCCTCCTCGAACATAGTGAACCCGCAACCCACGAGACTTGTTCCCGCCCACACCATCGCAGTGTAGTGACCCGTAGATGGGTCAAAACTGCCCACCCGAGAGTCCATGTACAGTATTCCGTACAGTATTCGGTACAGTACTGATATGTACAGTATTCCGTACAGTATTCCATACAGTATTGATATGTACAGTATTCCTAGAGTATTGATATGTACAGTATTCGGTACAGTATTGATATTTACATTGTTCCGTACGTTCAGTATTCCGTGACA
Organism: Hyalella azteca; assembly: GCF_000764305.2. Classification (NCBI taxonomy): domain Eukaryota; kingdom Metazoa; phylum Arthropoda; class Malacostraca; order Amphipoda; family Hyalellidae; genus Hyalella; species Hyalella azteca. Next base: position 111,730 of record NW_025936715.1, on the reverse strand, counting down.
AATGATTTTTATTTGGGAAAAATGGCGGAAATTTCGTCTTCGGAATGCAAATGAAAGGATGTTCTTAATTTTGTTGGAAGCTGGTGCAGACCATGTAAAAGTAAATTTGTTAATTGAAGCTTGTAAGACTGGCTCAAGAAAGTGAACTGAAGCTGATTGTTTATCTGTACTGAACTTCAAAGAAGACCATTTTCCATTTCCTGGGATTAGTAAAAAATTGCACATTATTTACAAAGTTAATTAATTCATTCAAAGGAAGTGTTTACTTCTCAATTGTGCATCAGGTTCCCTGGTTTGTAAAGTATACTTTCAACAGAGTTTTTTTTTGAAGGGGTTGGGCAAAGATAAACCCTATGACGGAAATAAATTTTTTCTAGACAGTACTTGGCACCACTCACTTGTAGGAGTCAACGCTGGTACTTGCCACCACTCACTTGTAGGAGTCGACGCTGGTACTTGGCACCACTCACTTGTAGGAGTCAACGCTGGTACTTGGCACCACTCACTTGTAGGAGTCTACGCTGGTACTTGGCACCACTCACTTGTAGGAGTCGACTCTGGTAGTTGGCACCACTCACTTGTAGGAGTCGATACTGGTATTTGGCACCAGGTCCACCTCGTCGTACCAGGTCTGGAGGGCAGAGTCCCAGTTTATGGTAGCACTAGCGTCGCTCTGGAACGCCATATACAGGTTCTGGCCAACGCCGAAACGCTCTGTGAAAATAAACCAATTTTATTCACAAATTCTACACTATTTTCACTAAGTGATAGTCGATTTCAAGGCCTTAATAAATAGGGAGGATTCTTAACATAAAATATACAAGACTTAAATCGATTTGAAGGCGTGAAGAAATAGTTTGGATTCCAAAAAAATATAACTCAGTACTCACTGCAGTGAGTGACAGAGAGCGCATTTTCTCGTCGACGAAACGTGAAGCCACAGACGGACGAACGGACAGACGAACGGACAGACGAACGGACAGACGAACGGACAGACGAACGGACAGACGAACGGACAGACTGACTTACGGACAGACAGACATGACGAGCACAATAGCGCCTTTTTTTAAAAAATGAGTAATTGCGCTAAAAACTGCGTTGCAACTCATCCACGGCCACATTCCCCACCCACTCACCCACTCTCCGGCAGTCGCCACACTCGTGTTCAAACAAACATTGGTCGGCGTGACGCTGAGCGATCAATGCAAGCTCTTCGTCCCAGGTCTGCAATGTGAGTAACATAGTTCTAAAATTAATACATTAAATAATAAATTATCATAGTATCATTAAATAGGGATTTTCTACCTTAAAATGTTATTAAGTAAAGTGATATTGAATTAAAACGCTCAATATTTGAGTCATTTGTTTCAGTTAATTAGCGTAAAGAAAAAACATTTTAAGAAGGGGATTTATCTTTGAACTTTTTAAACTGAAATTACGTCAAATAAATGACGTAATTATCGAATATTTTGAGATGACTAATTGAGAGATGGTGAAAAATGAAAAAAATAAAGCACCCTTGAAGGAAGGCTCAAATACCTATACGTATATAGACAAAAGTTTTTATTTACTTTTATTAAATTGAAATTTTTGATATATTATATTGAACAGCTAATAAATATTAAAGTAACTTAAAATGTCCGAAACTGACGATGTCTTGACGTCACGAAACAGAAAAAAATATAGCACATGGTAGAGGTGAAGTTTGCGGATTATAAACCATTTCATCAATTAAGTAAAAATAAAAATTGAAACAATTAATAGTTCCACCTTAAGCTTGTTTGCAGTGAAACTATACAAGAGAATCATATCACATTAATAGTAAGAAGACCTTTACTAGTTTTTGATACTGTTAATAGATATTGATCATAATGGTTGTTATGCAAATTACTGTAAATTTCTTCACTCACCATCTCCATCATGTCCCCAGCGGGGGGTTGAGGCCCAGGGCGCCCCCGGGTCTCCCGCCCCTGGGCCACCAGGGCCCGGAATTTGTTATGACCGTTTGTTATGGTCGCGATATCGGCGGCCGTCACTCCTCTGACCGGGACATTACGGCCACACGCCGGCCCCATACCGGTGGTTTTACACAGCGTGTGCTGCGGGCTAAATGTACAGTACTGCTGTAGCTGCTGGCTGTACACCGACTGGATGTACAGTAGCAGGGACAGTAACTGTACCACTGCGCTCAGCTTTAGCATCTTGACTGTCAAAAGAAAAAAGTTTGATTTATTAGCTAAATAATAAAGTTTTAAGATGCTTGTTAGTGGCAGCCAATACTACTAACAAATGCTATCTGTGTTCGATTATAAAGCTACTGGCCACGTGTCAAGGGCTACATGGGTCATTCCGTTGCCAGTAACACGTATACACGTGGTCAATAACACGGAAAATAGTGTCTTAAAGTTAGTAGTAAAGTAAAGTTTAAAATAGTGTATTTTAAAGTTATAGTGACCTCTCCTACAGCCTCTGCATGTGTACAAGTTTCTTAAAGGAACTCAGCAGATCTAATTTACGTTGTTGGCTATTGCAGCTGCAACGTGAAAGACTGCTACTAGCTACTGACTTGCACGCTTGCTTATATGCAGAATTTTTGTTATCGGGGCATTAATGTAAAGTTTTGATAATTCACTATTAAATTGGATTGAATGACATTAATGGAAGATGATAATTTAATTTTTAATGTATGTATAGCTCTGCCTTGAAGCTCAATGTGAATTTCCAAAAATGTTTGTCTTGATGCACTGTGTCGAATGATGCGTATTGTTTTGTTAGTTTTTGAAAACCACCTAAAATAAGAATTTTAGTTTGTATTTAACAATTTCTTTACGTAGAAATGCACAACAATAAATTATACGGTGTATACGGTATACGGGGTACGAGATGTCAACCCTTTGATACGTCAATACGGCAATATACGTCAACAAGGCGACACTACAATACGTCAAGACGTCAAAACACAATATGTCAACATGAGTATACGGCAACACGATAATATGTCAACACGCAATATGTCAATACAGCAACACGCAATATGTAAACACGACTATACGGTAACGCGACAATACGTCAAAACGTAATATGTCAACACAACAACACGTCAACACGCAAAATATCAACACGCAATATGTCAACAGGTCAACGCGCAATATGTTAACTCGCAATATGCCAACACGTCAACTCGCAATATGTCAACACGACTATACGGCAACACGAAAATACGTCACCATGTCAACTCGAAATATGTCAACACAACAGCACGTCAGTACATAATATGTCAACATTCAATATATCAACACGACTATACGTCAACACGGCAACACGCCCAGTGATCACTTTCATAGCCGCAACACAACTGACGCTAGGAAGTGAGTGAAGTAGCAGCACTTCCACTGATCACTTCCACTGACCACCAACTGTCACGTTCTGGCCTCCATGAAAGTGAGTGAAGTGTTAAGTTGCGTCGCCTAATGAGACGTGTGTTGTGTAACGTGGGGCCAGGCTTTCGCTTTAACGAACTAATTAGAATAAGTAGATTAGATAAGTAGAATAATGGATTACAGGAAATAAGTTTAAATTATTTATGTAATTAATATTGGTGATATGCTGCTTGAGTAAAATTCGATGCACGGTCTTGAAAATTTTGTAATTAGTAGAATTTCACGATGTGAGTAGAACAATAAATATTTATTGGTACAGTGAGTTAGAACATGAATGGTATAATTAATAAACCGGAAGATTAATTATGTATAGAATGATTACTTCATAAGTAAAGAACTTGAAAGATTTAATAGTGAATATATCTTTTCAATGCATGCAATAACCATAAAATGCATACTTGATTGATATTATAAATAATGAAGTTTTGAATTATTTTTAGCCTATAATTAAGGCGTTAGATTGGAGACTGATTGAAGAACAGTGTAGCTGTGTTGTGCTCAGTGTTGTAGGACAAGTAAAGTATCAGTGTAGCTGTGTTGGGCTCAGTGTTGTAGGGCAAGTAAAGTATCAGTGTAGCTGTGTTGTGCTCAGTGTTGTAGGGCAAGTAAAGTATCAGTGTAGCTGTGTTGTGCTCAGTGTTGTAGGGCAAGTAAAGTATCAGTGTAGCTGTGTTGTGCTCAGTGTTGTAGGGCAAGTAAAGTATCAGTGTAGCTGTGTTGTGCTCAGTGTTGTAGGGCAAGTAAAGTATCAGTGTAGCTGTGTTGTGCTCAGTGTTGTAGGACAAGTAAAGTATCAGTGTAGCTGTGTTGTGCTCAGTGTTGTAGGACAAGTAAGGTATCAGTGTAGCTGTGTTGTGCTCAGTGTTGTAGGGCGAGTAAAGTATCAGTGTAGCTGTGTTGTACTCAGTGTTATTTATATGTCCTATAATGCGATGGTTAACATAGCTGCCCCGAGGGTTGTGGTTTTCGTTAATTTCTTATGTAATTAGCGCTTTCGTTTATTCTATTTAATATATGGAAGGCGTTGCGTGAACTTTATTCTATTTAATATATGAAGATGGCTGCCTAAACTCTACGGAAAGTTAAGATACGTTAACAAGAAAAACGTCCGTTCGAACGAAACCACAAGTTTCCTTTACTTCGTCATTATTTTATCTTGCGCACAAAAAACTAAGCCTCTATTTACTCTATTCCAGAGTAGCTCTGGTCGTGTCGCTCTGATCGCTCTGATTGCAATCGCCGTGACGATAACAATTGTTATCGTCACGGCGATCTCGCTGCTGCTGTACGCGAAACAACGCAAGATTTTTCGTGCGATCCATTGGGCGATCAGTGAACCGAATCGCCGTCCAGCTTGCGGGGTGCAAAGGCTTGCGGGGTATAAAGGCATGTGGGGTATAAAGGCTTGCGGGGTATAAAGGCTTGTGGGGTACAAAGGCTTGCGGGGTACAAAGGCTTGCGGGGTATGTATAAAGGCTTACGGGGTACAAAGGATGCGTGTAACACCAGCTCGCTGAAGCAATTGTACGCGATCTCTCCCTCTGGTCACGACCGCTGTTCTTTATTTGGTCCAAATTCGGGTTTAGCAACACCACAAACGCAACTGATTTTTAGGGAAATGCAAACCTAATTTTTGTAAAACTTTTTTTACGTGAATTTCTAGTTAGCGAGTCGTACGGTATGTGAATAAATCATTTCTTCATATAAGGTAAATACATCGAAATTTAATTGATTTGTTGAAGAATTTTTATGAAATTCTTTTGCTTTCACCGTTCGGAAATTTTTGTGGGGACACCTTGAAGAAATGAACTGAATTTTAATTTTAATTTTTGAAAGTAAATTTAAATATAAACTTTTTGAGCTATTCTAAGTATGTTTTCACATATATGCAACTTTGTTGTACATGTGAGCCATGTGTACGAATATGTTATTTAAACTTTCATAGCGCAATTATTATATGGAATTAAATTACAGCTGTACGCTGCATAGCGCTTATAGAACCTATCGTAATTTGAGTAGCATATGCTGCATTTCTAAACATTCGTTGTACAAATAATAGTGAATTGTGAGCTGAGAGTTAAATATCGAGTAGTCTTCTGTTGTACACCTTGTACAATGAACAGTAGTGAAGGTCTCAAGATGTACAATCTTTTTTATAGTACAGGCAGTAAGTTGTAAACCTTTTTAGCGCATTTTCTCATTTATGGAAAAAAGCCGCTATTGTACTCGTCATGTTCGTCCGTCTGTCTGTCCGTCCGTGACCACGTTTTCGTCGACGAGAAAATGCGCTCTCTGTCACTCACTGCAGTGAGTACTGAGTTATATTTTTTGTATAAGTTCTCACGCAGTAGAGTGGCGCAGGCCGGATACGTTCTCACCCAGTAGAGTGGCACAGGCCGTTATAATTAAGTTCTCATCTAGTAGATTGGCGCAGGCCACAAAAAACGAACACGGACACAAAAATACATTTAATGCAGACCGTGTAATATCACTAATGATGACAAGTGTTCAATGTCCTCCCAGAGGCCAGGTGCTGTTCCGTCTCAACAATATTTTCCTTGCGTACTGTGATAAATGCTTGGTGCCTTATTATTACAACACTTCTCTTTAACTTCACTTCTTGTTGTTTTTCTGCTTCATATATTAAAATCTATATTTATTAACTTTCTGAAATTATAGATATTTACGTAAAATCGGAGACAATGCATGAATCAATTGAAAGAATAAATAATTTTAGAAATGTAGAAATTTTTATTTTATGAATATTTAAAAAGTTTAAGATATTTTTTATGGATAAAATAGAGAAAGAAATTCGTGGGTTATAAAGGCTTGCTTCATCCTGTAACATCAAAGACACTGGCCTCTTTAGAAGTGCTGTCTTTAAAAAGTAATTTTTAAACGCATATATGTAATAAATTCCGTAATATTCATTGTCTTCTCCGCCATATATGAACTGCGAGAAGCCAGTTCAATACTCCATGTCCAGGCACATTTATCATTGAACTGACCATCAACTGAGCATCAAAGAAGAACTGACCATCAAAGAACTGACCATCATGGACAATATCTTGAGGCTGCACAATATCTCTGTTCTCATAGGCCACGACCAAACTACAGATACATGGGCAGCTGATGTAAAATAAAAAGAAAATAAAAGATAAGAAAAAGTCAAATAAAATTGCCATATCTTCTATGAAAATGTTTCGGAGATCAGCCCCATCGTCAGTTTCAAAAATTTCCTAGGATTCACGTACAATCAGCAGTGATCATCTAAATAAACTCGGAAGAAATTAAAACTTTAGTAATGAGAAAACAACAACGCGGAACGTAAAACCTGACGATTTACAACTTAAAATGGATAAAGAACTCTACACGTTGTTAAGACAAGGCAAAAATAGAGTCAAATGTTAACCATGCAATTTAAACCATAATTCCCTGACTTATGGCCTCTTGCAGTATCGTTTCTTGTATTAACCTACACTACATATATACAGATATATGCGTATATGATGTATGTACATCTATCATATATGTATATCCTTATATATTTACATCAGAACATATCGGTGTGAACTTGTATATCCTTATATATTACGAGACAGAAAGTCCGATAGCATTAAATACCAGTGCAATTCATGCATACAAAAAGTATTACGAATGCATTTATGTTGAAAACATTTAAAATTCAGTTAAATTGCGAATCCAGTTAAATTGAAACTATATCTCAATTGCTTATGCATGTTGACCTACAGCCGTTTACAAATCCAACATTGAATTTTTGAACAATTTTTTGCTACATGCGTCAGGCCGGAAAGGGTCAGACTATATAGACAATGCATATGATACAGAAGATGCAGGCGATACAGACAATACAGATGGTGAAGGCGATACAGACAAGGCGATAACTCATAAACGAGCGGGTCTGTGGTGGTTTCTTGACTGGGATTTGTATTTGTAGCGATGAAGACTGACAGACGTGCAATCTGGTCTTCCGTCCTACGCAATTCCTGGTACAAGGTGCGCCCACCGCTCCTACGCTGAGGGGACCCATGGCCCCAACACTGAGGAGACCCTATAAGGCCCTTATAATAATGGGCCCTTAAGGCCTTAATAACAATGGGCCCTAAAGCCTTAATAGCAATGGGACCCTAAGGCCTTATTAGCAATAGGCCCCTAAGGCCTTAATGGCAGTGAGCCCCTAGGGCCTTAATAACAATGGGCCCCATGGCCGATACACTGAGGAGACCATAAGGCCTTAATACGAATGGGCCCCTAAGGCCTTAATAGCAATGGGACCTAAGGCCTTAACAACAATGGGCCCCTAAGGCCTTAATAGCAATGGGCCCTTAAGGCCTTAATAGGAATGGGCCCTTAAGGCCTTAATAGCAATGGGCCCCTAAGGCCTTAATAGGAATGGGCCCCTAAAGCCTTAATAGGAATGGGCCCTATAGCCGCTACACTGCAGAGACCCAGTTTGGGGCTGAATAATAATAATATGAATAATACTGAATAATAATAATAGCCCCAACACTGAGGAGACCCTAAGGCCTTAATAACAATGGGCCCCTAAGGCCTTAATAACAATGGGACCCTAAGGCTTTAACAGCAATGGGCCCCTAAGGCCTTAATAGCAATGGGCCCCTAAGGCCTTAATAACAATGGGCGCCTAAGGCCTTAATAGCAATGGGCCCCTAAGGCCTTAATAACAATGGGCGCCTAAGGCCTTAATAGCAATGGGCTCCTATGGCCTTAACAGGAATGGGCCCCATTTGCCTCAGAATTGAGAGGGGCCCTACAGAATTCCGCCTACACGAGAATGCCTCGCATCAATTAACAGGAAGATGGCTGGGTCTCGTACGAGTCCAGTAATGGCGCTCTAAAGCCCCTGTCAGTTTCCTCGACCTTGCCATGACGTATGGCGCGTTTGACGGGGTAAGCTTTTCATCGAATATTCTCTATTATTACCATGACAAAAAAAAAGCCTGTTGCCCTTTAAATCGTTTGGTTCTACCCACAATTTTCAGGCACTTGAACTGATCCACAAAGAGATTACAGCTGTCGGTGCGTGGTCTACGTTAAATGTTTTTGAATAGGGCGAATATTTCGGTGTTTATGTGTTTCATTCGAGATGAACATTGACAGTAGAACAATAAAGATACAATTACTGGTATGTACTTTTGTACCTCAGCAATGGAGGTACAATTGCTGGTACACGATGTGCAACACATAGGCGTTCATTAAACTGCTGGTGATAAATGATAAATTGGAAGAATATTTATTCATTTTAGCAAGCGAGATGTTAAAACTCCATGTGCCTAATAATTTTTTATAAGACAATAAGCTTCACTTGCCCTATTGTAGCGTCGATATTTGCATTTTTGTGAAGCGATGCAATAATAGTTATTTAGAGTTCATTTATCAACAGTATCATATAATAGTTGTTAATTTGAATTCTTCTCGTCTACATGCAAAATCAAGTTTTTGAGCCCAAACTGCTTGGTTATTTAAATTGAATTATAGAAAATGAATTTATAGAAAACATTATAGAAACATTATAGAAAATGAATTTAAAGTACTTATAATAAGTTTAGTATAAAAATATCTAAATACAGTTCAGAAGTTCTATTAAAATTGAAAGAGTAAAAAGCTAGAGACCATTCACCTCTACCAGATGCGTTTCAATTCAGCGATTTTCTCCCTTATGCTTCTTCATTATGTCTCTTTATTCTTTTTGGTCTCTTTTCTTTTATCTTGCACAAAATCTTTTATCTTGGTTACATATATATTTTATGTTTACACAAATAGATTACGATTTTACGCACAATACCAGCACCATTAGGATCACAACCTAGCAAGCGTTGACATCACTAAGACCTAGCAAGTGTTGACATCACTACCTAGCAAGTGTTGACATCACTACGACCTAGCAAGTGTTGACATCACTAAGACCTAGCAAGCGTTGACATCACTAAGACCTAGCAAGCGTTGACATCACTACGACTGACATCACTAAGACCTAGCAAGTGTTGACATCACTAAGACCTAGCAAGCGTTGACATCACTAAGACCTAGCAAGCGTTGACATCACTAAGACCTAGCAAGCGTTGACATCACTACGACCTAGCAAGCGTTGACATCACTAAGACCTAGCAAGCGTTGACATCACTACCTAGCAAATGTTGACATCACTACCTAGCAAGTGTTGACATCACTACCTAGCAAGCGTTGACATCACTACCTAGCTAGTGTTGACATCACCACCTAGCAAGCGTTGACATCACTAAGACCTAGCAAGCGTTGACATCACTAAGACCTAGCAAGCGTTGACATCACTAAGACCTAGCAAGTGTTGACATCACTAAGACCTAGCAAGCGTTGACATCACTACGACCTAGCAAGTGTTGACATCACTAAGACCTAGCAAGTGTTGACATCACTAAGATCTAGCAAGTGTTGACATCACTAAGACCTAGCAAGCGTTGGCATCACTAAGACCTAGCAAGCGTTGGCATCACTAAGACCTAGCAAGCGTTGACATCACTAAGACCTAGCATGTGTTGACATCACTAGTGTTTAATCCTTGTCAGTCTTCAGTTGTACAAGCCACGATAGCTTCATGAAAATAATATTGTGGGTGATTTATACAGTGCGTAGGAGGGAGGGGGGTGGCGGAGGTGCGATATGTCGTGACCTACCCGCATGTTTAGGGTAATGGGATTTTGTAGCAGCGCAGTTCAGGGCATGTTTTTAAAGCCATTTTAATGCAGTTTGCTGGCAGTTCTGAACGTGTTTTTAAAGCCATTTTAATGCAGTTTGCTGGTAGTTCTGAACGTGTTTTTAATGCGAGTTTAATGCAGTTTTGCAGGGATTTATGTTTCTATGGACGGCTTAGCTAAGGCAATGCAGTTGTGATGGACTGGAACTTATCTTGGGGCTGTCGTTAGAAGCAATTTCCATCTTAAGCTATAAGAGAAATGAGTCACACTTTATCCCGTGGGTGAGGAAGTGTGTCACTATATGAGTAATATGATACATTCGTTTTTCTGAGTAATATAAGCAAATGTACTAAGGTAGAAGCTAATGAACATTAATTGTGTTTCATTGAACATTCTGCATCAAAGGAACAGTCTCGCCAATTAGGCGAGTTGTGTTAAGGTAAATTACTAATTACTAATTAAGGTAAAATCGTTCGATGGAGACCGATCTAGTGCGCGAATACGATATTTAAACGAAATTAAAATTATTTAAATTACGATGTTCAACGTTAAAAAAATTTTTCGTGACTGTTCCAGTGCTCAATGGAGATATGCAGCCAACATATCTCCATTATCTCTGGTATCACTTTAAGCTTTTGCAATAGCTACACAATATGCTCGCTTGCAAATTAAAAAAATATAAATTTTGCGTCATTTTTAACAATTTTACACGATTTTTCCAGATGGTTCTTTAACATTTTTTTACTTTCAACGTCCTCTGAACCCACCTGGTCAATTTCCTTGTTTTTAACGACTCCCTGGACCACTTGAAGTGGGCAAATGTAGCACACGAAATAAGACGTCGAGGTCATGGGAAAGTGAGATGAATTTGCATCTTAAGCAGAAGTGCGCGCTCGTTTTCAGGAAAACGAACGAGTGAAATATAGGAATTACTGCACCCTAGCCTCCATACAGCGCGCGTTGTTTTTAATTGCTTTGTGCGTTTTCAGCGCGCCTTCATGAACAGACTAGACGAAGCTATGCAGGAGCATATGTTCAGTCTTAAAATGCCTAGCAAATTACGGACCAGGCAATAAGTCCAGCAGCTATCTCAATCAATCGTCAGCTATAGAAAGATCGGGTTCCAAAGGCCGGATCCCTTGTGAATCAAGTCACAAAAAATTCAAGAATCGGCAACAGGCCATGGGCCTATTTCTTCAACGCCGACACTTCTTTTCTATTCTATTTCATTAAAAATCATGAGTTTAGAAGTTAAGTTGTATATCTTATCGTACTTTTAGAAGTTGAATTTTAGTTTTCAACTTTTTTTTAGGTTATAAGTTAAGCTTTATAATTTTTAACAGAGTTTTTATAGTTATAAGTTAATTTATAGTTTTTAACCATGTTTTTTAGTTTATAAGTTTAGTTTTAGTTCTTATAACCGAATGTTTTTTAGCTTAGAATTTAAGCCCTAATTTTGACAAAGTTTTTAGTTTAGATGTTGAGTTTAAATTTTTAGCCGAGTTTTCACTTTGGTAGTTAAGTATTAATTTTCTATAGAATTCTTTAGTTTAGATGGTTAGTTTTAGTTCTCAATCCTGTTTTATTGTTTTGAAGTTGAGTTTTAGTTTTTAAAAGCACCAGTCAGTTTAGAAGTTGAATGAAGTTTTTCAACAGAGTTTATAACTTTTAAAGATTTTTTTAGTTAGACATGATTTTTTTAGTTCAGAAGTAAAGTTATAATTCTTGATCGAGATATTTAGTTTAGAAGGTAATATTTGTTTTTTAACAGCGTTTTTAGTTTAGGACTTGAATTTAAATATTTGATCGCGTTTTCTTCTTTAGAATTTGAGTTTTAGGTTTAATCTAAATTTTTTTTAGTTAAGATATTAAGGTTTCTTTTTTAACAGGATTTTGTAGTTTAGAAGTGAAGCTTTAGTTTTTGACAATTTTTTTAGTTTAAAAGCAAGATTAGTTTGTAATGCAATTTATTAGCTAAGTAGTTAAGTTCAACTGTTTAAGTTTATGGGACTTTGTTGAACCGTTCCGCAGATTTTCATTTCAGGTGATCATTATTGTTCCTAATGATACAGGTAAGAATACCATGCCTAATGATAAAGGTACGAATTCCATACCTAATGATACAGGTAAGAATACCATACCTAATGTTACAGGTAAGAATACCATACCTAATGTTACAGAGAAGAATACTATACCTAATGTTACAGGTAAGAATACCATACCTAATGATACAGGTAAGAATACCATACCAAATGATACAGGTAAGAATACTATACCTAATGATACAGGTAAGGATACCATACCTAATGTTACAGGTAAGAATACCATACCTAATGTTACAGAGAAGAATACTATACCTAATGATACAGGTAAGAATACCATACCTAATGATACAGGTAAGAATACCATTATGAATAAAGGAAGCCTGCGTCGGTCCCTGCAAATTAAGGTTACACGTAATTCATTCATGTATGGAATGATAAATTTGTATTGATCGAATTCATTATTAAGCATTTAAACGTAAACTTAAATTCTGGGTTTAATTTTCTATTTAATGGCGAAACGCAAATGGCGCACAAACAGAGATGGGCTAACTTAACATTTTGGTAAGAATATCATTATGTGTAAGTGGAGTAGGTAGTAGCATTAAGCTTTGCTATTTTTATTGCGAAATTCATGCGAAATTCGAATGGCATTTGACCTAACCTCTTGACCTGGCCACGCTCCGCTAAATCTTGCTCGTTCTCCTCTTACACTACTTATTGTGTAAATTATTTAATCATTTAATCATCATTCACATTCATTCTTTATATAAATATTTATTAAACCCCCGTGTTTGATCTTCCACTGTTTATTGTATAATTTTTTCTATTGTTCACGTCATTCACATTCATTCTTCATAAAAATATTAAAAAAAAACCCTCGTGTTTGAAGTCTGGCATCACAAATATAAATGAAATGATGTCACACGTTTGCTTAAATCGCAAGTTCACTAAAAATTCAAAAGTAAAGAATAGTCCACAAAAATTCATATCTTTATTGAAAACGTTTCTTAGTCCAGCTCCATCGTCAGCTTACAAACTGACGATGGAGCTGGACTCCGAAACATTTTCTATAGAGACATTAATTTTTGTGGAGTTTTCTTTAATTCTAAATTTTTAGTAAATATATATGAAAATATATTTGAATTATTGCTGGCCAAGATACTCATCTTGACTGTCAAATTAAAACGGGTGGGATATTTTCTGAAAATTTTATGTATAATTATTTAATTCTGTGACAATGAAAAATGGAATTAGAGTTAAAATTAGAATTAAAATGTGATTTATAATTTTATTTGTGTGAAATTTAGTTCAAAAAGATCAAATTTGTTTTCCCGGTAAATTTCATAGAAGGACTTAAACGGAAATTTCGTCTTGAGAATAGGACGCATCTTTATTCAATTTCATTACTCATTATTATTGTGATTATTGATTGTGCCAAGGATTACGGGATTTCAGATGACGGGATTTTTTAGAACGGGACTCACAAATTGGAAGGATTATCTATACCGTGAAACGCCGGGCTGATTAGTGAGAATATAATACATATTTTTTAAATATTACGAATGATGTATAAATAGAGAATATATAAATATATATTGTATTAATATATGCTGAATAAAATATATTGTAATTATATATAATATACGTTAAATCGTTTTCATGATTATCCCTTTTTTGGTATGACTGCGTGAGTTTTAGCGTCTCCATTTTTCTCACTCACTTGGGTTATTCTATGTGAATATCAACGAGTGAATTAATCTTAGAGATATCCTTGATCAGATAAGTATAGGTGAGCGACATGAGTCACCATTGCTCTACTTCATTTCTTTCAATAATAGTTTTTTTGAAGAATTTTTTAACTCTCTGTTACAGTTGGAGAAGTTCGACATAAATAGTGTAAATTGTGATTGTTTAATTTCAAGTAAATTTATTTCATTATTTGCCATTTCATTTTATAACTATTAGTTAAATTTAATTCAATTAATAAAAAGCTATTCCGGATAGTTTCGTAGGCAGTCATTTCTTTGCATTTTTAAAATAAAAAGTGAAATTATATTCTCACCAATAGTCACAAAATATTAAAAACAGCGTATATTTTTTATATAATTCCGGAAAAAATTCTTACATTGGCTCACCAAAGCTGTCTTTACTGTTATTCATATATTTGACCACTAAAGTCACATTAAATAAGCACCAACTAATTTGGTAATTACCTTTAATAATTAGATATTCAACATCTCACCTGATCTCAATTGCCGTTGTTAAAAACTCGGTAATTTTTTTTTAATCGTCGTGTTGAAAACTCGGTAAATTTTTTTCAGTCGTCGTCTTATTCTCGCGCGAGGCGTTCGATGTGACGCCCGTCGTGCCTGGGGTCGGAGTGAGGGCTGGCGGTGCAGCGTCGGGCTTATATAGCCTGCCTCTACCCTCCTGGGGTCTGTGCCCCGGGCTTATATAGCCTGCCTCTACCCTCCTGGGGTCTGTGCCCAGGGCTTATATAGCCTGCCACTACCCTCCTGGGGTCTGTGCCCCGGGCTTATATAGCCTGCCACTACCCTCCTGGGCTCTGTGCCCCGGGCTTATATAGCCACCCTACCCTCCTGGGCTCTGTGCCCCGGGCTTATATAGCCAGCCTACCCTCCTGGGGCCTGTGCCCCGTGCTTACATAGCCAGCCTACCCTCCTAGGGTCGTGCCCCGGGCTTATATAGCCTGCCTCTACCCTCCTGGGGCCTGTGCCCCGGGCTTATATAGCCAGCCTACCCTCCTGGGGCCTGTGCCCCGGGCTTATATAGCCAGCCTACCCTCCTGGGGTCGTGCCCCGGGCTTATATAGTCTGCCTCTACCCTCCTGGGGTCGTGCCACGGGCTTATATAGCCAGCCTCTACCCTCCTGGGGTCTGTGCCCCGGGCTTATATAGCCTGCCTCTACCCTCCTGGGGCCTGTGCCCCGGGCTTATATAGCCTGCCTCTACCCTCCTGGGGTCTGTGCCCCGGGCTTATATAGCCAGCCTGTACCCTCCTGGGGTCTTAGGGCTGCTGCTCACGTTGTCTCGGCTGGTCTCGTGGCTCACGTCGCTGGGATCTTGAAAAAAAAATCGAAATTATATTTTCGCTCATGCAGACTGAATGTTTGTAAGCATTGGGGGCTCCTAACTTTGCAGGCCTACAATCTCGGTCTACTTCAAGCCTTGTTTTGCTACAGACCTTGTATTGATACAGACCAAATGTTGCTGTAAACCTCTTATTGATACATGCCATCTGTTGGTGTAGACCTCGTGTTAAGGCAGACCATGTGTTGCTGAAGCCAGTTCTATTTATCTTTTTGAGTACTTAGGTCTGCTGCTCATCTTGTTCCAATTATGTGCCTGAGTGCCTTGGTCTGCTGCACCTCTTGTTCCAATTATGTGCCTGAGTGCCTTGGTCTGCTGCACCTCTTGTTCCAATTATGTGCCTGAGTGCCTTGGTCTGCTGCACCTCATGTTCCAATTATGTTCTTGAGTGCTCAGGTCTGCTGCTCATCTTGTTCCACTTATGGGTTTGAGTACCCAGGTCTGCTGCGCTTTTTGTTACAGTAAATAGTTTCAGTGCATAGCTCATCCTGCTACCAATCAAACATATAGTGTAGTTGTGGGAAGCCATCGAAACTCTCCAGCGTCAATTGGCTGCATCAGACTTTGTCGAGACTCAAACCTCAATCACAAGATCTAATCTCGATGTACAAGACAAGAACATAAGCTTTGAAGCACACCAA
The DNA here is from genome assembly GCF_000764305.2 of Hyalella azteca. NCBI lineage: Eukaryota > Metazoa > Arthropoda > Malacostraca > Amphipoda > Hyalellidae > Hyalella > Hyalella azteca. The sequence goes on along the minus strand of NW_025936715.1, from coordinate 95,778 downwards.
GAAAGAAGCAACAAATCAACGTATTGATGTTCATAAGCGTTTATTCATTATTATAGTTTGCAACACGCAAATATTTGAATACAGTAATGTAATGAGATGTTGCAACCACGAATTATTCGTAATCCTAAACCTACCAGTCATGTAGGCAAGATGGAGTTCTTGGATCCTCAAACATTCTTTAATGTTAATGATAGAAAACCATTATAAAAAAAGAAGCATTAAACTTAATTAAACAGAGCAGCTCTACAAAAATTTGAATTTTGGTCTCTAAAGGTTGAAAAAATGGACGCTCCGCCCCTGACCAAAACTGTGTTGTGGCCGCCTCTTATATTTGGAAACATTAGCAACTCATTTGATGTTACGTTATGCCCTAAGCCGTTATAATTGTAGGTGCTGTTATGCACCATGCGCTGTTTTTGTGCTGTATTTTAGGTGCCGTTATACACCATGTGCTGTTATTGTGCTGAATTGTAGATGCTGCTATACAACATGTGTTGTTATTGTGTTAAATTGTGGTGCTTTAATGCACCTTGTGCTGTTAATGTGCTGTATTTCGGGTGCTGTTTTACACCAGGTGCTGTTATTGAGTTGTATTTTAGTCGCTGTTATGCACCATCTGCTGTTATTTTACCGTATCTTAGGTGTGGTTATGCACCATCTGCTGTTATTGTGCTGTATTTTAGGTGCTGTTGTACACCAGGTGCTATTATTGTGCCGTATTGTAGGTGCTTTTATGCACCATGTGCTGTTATTGTACTGAATTTTAGGCGCTGTTATGAACCATGTGCTGTTATTGTGCTGTATTTCGGGTGCTGTTATGAACCATGTGCTGTTATTGTGCTGTATTTCGGGTGCTGTTATGCACCATGTGCTCTTTTTGTGCTGTATTTCGGGTGCTGTTTTACACCAGGTGCTGCTATTGAGTTGTATTTTAGTCGCTGTTATGCACCATGTGCTCTTTTTGTGCTGTATTTCGGGTGCTGTTTTACACCAGGTGCTGCTATTGAGTTGTATTTTAGTCGCTGTTATGCACCATGTGCTGTTATGAACCAGGTGCTGCTATTGTACTGAATTGTATAGGTTTTGTTTCATGGAACGGAGAACCGTGCATAGTTAAAACGTTCACTCCTATGCACGGTCTCTCACTTGTACCTACCTCTACTACCTCTATTGTAGACGACTCATCACTGTATGAAAATATTCATGTATATTCATGTATATTCATGTATTCATAACGCTCACTCCCCACCTACAACAGCCAAGTTTACTGCCACTTGCCACCCATGTATGTTTGATGAGTAGATTGTATATGCCACGATTTGGCTGCGCTACTCGGTCGTTAGGGCGGATAGACTTGACCTTGAACGACCGTCATGCGCTAGTGAGGCAAAAGGCCTTCTGTAGAAATTCTACTCTGTGAATAATTTTTTATTCATATTCATTCGCAATTTTTTGTTCGAATTAACTAACTTTGGCGCCTTCTGCGAAAATTCTACACTGTGAATCATTTTTCATTCATATTTATTCGTAATTTTTTGTTCGAATTAGCTAACTTTGGCGATAAATTTTTAATCCGTTCAGTTATTATTCGCTAAAATTAGCTATATTCACGCAATATTTTTTTTAACGCTTTATATCATTTGTAATTTTTTTGTTTAGGAAGTTTTCGGCGATAAATTTGGGATCAGTTCAGTTATTATTTGCTAAAATTTCGCTATATTCTTGCACAATTTTTTAACGCACTATATTTTGACGCGCAGTGGCAGTAAACTTTGAAACATATTTAGCCGTGATACTAATTTTAATTTGTGATATTCCAGCTCACTTGTGGTTGAAATGGAGTATACATTCCAAAAATTTGAACCGTAAAAAAATTTTTGAATTTCTATATTAATTACAGTGTCCCTTAAAACTACGAACAAACTTATTAACAAACGCTGAACGTTTGTCGAAATAGAGAGAAAGTTTATCGTCCAAAAAATGAACCGTAAAAAATATTCTGAATTTCTATATTTATTACAGTTTCCCTTGAATATATGAACAGGTTGATTTGCAAACGCTGAAAGATTGCTGCTGCCATGGCTCTATACGCCTGCGCTGCATGGCTATGGCTAGCCGGGGCTGTTGTAGAACTGAATATAAATTTGTTAATTGCTATTTACGCTTTACAGCACAGGGGCCATACTTTCAAAACTCGCTAAGTAAACGTAAGTAATTACGCTCTATTTTCTTGTCTATGATTGGTGGATTTTTCTTGAAAGGCCGTCAATGATTGGCTGATGAACTTACGAACTCTTAACTTTTTTTGAAAGTATAGGCCCAGATGTTTAGGATGCGAGCTGCGGCTAGTGCGTGAAATATAAATGAATAGAAAAATTAATATGGACGTTCAGACTGGAGATAAGACTGATAACGACATCAAATATAAACGAATTGATGCAAAATAAAAATGGTTGTTGATATCAAAAGAACTGTCCCATCTATCGAGGAAATGTTCCCCTAATAATGGAAATTGTTCCATTAGAAAAGGAAATGATTCGAAATACTGAGATTGATTAAAGCGATTCCATAGAAGTTGACCTTAAGAAATCAAGAATAAGAGGAGTCCGCTATATAGGGGCAACTCATATATTCTAATCTGAAATAGAATTACTAACTTTATTTAGCTTATAACTTAATAAATTTTTAAATTCAAATTTAAATTATCCCAAACTAAACCAAAACCCTGTCTCGTCGTCGTAGGACGGCTTGGCCATTTCCTGTAAACTACACCAAATTTATTTCATTACTTAAATAATCTCAATAATGAGATACTCAATTGTCTCAATATGAGATACCCTATTACCCTCAATGAGATACTCTATTACCCTCAATAATGAGATACTCTATTACCCTCAATAATGAGATACTCTATTACCCTCAATAATGAGATACTTTATTACCCTCAATGATGAGATGCACTATTACCCTCAATAATGAGATACTCTATTACCCTCAATAATGATACTCTATTACCCGCAATAATGAGATACTCTATTACCCTCAATAATGAGATACTATTACCCTCAATAATGAAATGCTTTATTACTCTCAAATGCGAGCAAATTGACGGTGAGTTTGCATCGTTAGGTTCTCAGTTAACATCAAACAAATAGTTTGATGTGTGTGTAATAGAAAAATGTATATGATAGAGACACCAAATATAATTATAAAATATAATATCAAACAAATAGTTTGATGTTGATAAAGTTTTGAAATATTCGCATCGCTGTGAGTAAATCTTCGAAAAAATATTAAGGACCCGTTTTTTGAACTTAAACTTGCCAAAAAAAATTTCAACATATAACATGGAAAGTGTATGAAAAATATAGGTTATGCATTTTAGCTAATAAACAGCGTCAATCTCATCTCCAAATCTTGCATGAATCATGATTGTAATTAGTTAATAAAATTACAATATATGAATGATTAATAAGTAATTTTGCTTAAGAAAATGCACTGCGTGTAGCCTGCTATCATCATCCCTACTGTGATCATGTTAATTAGTTTCATGTTAATTAGTAATTCATATTAATTAGTAATTTCTATCATGATCATAATTAAAATGATTGAATAATCATGCGTTTGATTTAATTTTAATTCATTGGAAGTAATTTTCACGGTCTTGTGTCGTACAGCGCTAGGCAACACAGAAAACGAAACATGGAAAAATCTACGGATGGTGTCATCAACATTGAAGTACCTCTAATACATATATACAGGGTGAACCAGAATTAACTGACCCTTTTAATTTGTTAATAAATAAAAAACTAAGAACGTTATGAAGTTGAAACTTTCGATTAGATATGGACTGGTTGTATGGCATGGTTGCGATTAGATATGAACTGGTTGTATGGCATGGTTACGATTAGATATGGACTGGTTGTATGGCATGGTTGCGATTAGATATGGACTGGTTGTAGGGCATGGTTGCGATTAGATATGGACTGGTTGCGATTAGATATGGACTGGTTGTATGGCATGGTTACGATTAGATATGGACTGGTTGTATGGCATGGTTACGATTAGATATGGACTGGTTGTATGGCATGGTTGCGATTAGATATGGACTGGTTGTGAGGCATGGTTGCGATTAGATATGGACTGGTTGTATGTCATGGTTGCGATTAGATATGGACTGGTTGTAAGGCATGGTTTGGCATGGTTGCGATTAGATATGGACTGGTTGTAAGGCATGGTTGCGATTAGATATGGACTGGTTGTAGGGCATGGTTGCGACCATAGAGTGGTGCTCGCAAGCTCGACAGTTTTGAGAATTATTATTAAAACCATTTGCGAGTTTATGTCAAAAAAGAATTGATTTTTCTAAGCTATTAAAAAACAAGTTAATAAAGCAGATAAACCTCTTTTGCTGATCAGACGCTCAAACGAGTACTTGGATGCAACCGCGATGACGCTCATTATTCATTTTGAGTAATTTTGTAAATTTTTTCCCCATTTCGATATGTAAAAAATTTTAACAGGTCAATTGTCTCCACTTCAATCGAGTTATCAAGGGCGGAAAATAAAAGTACATAAATTACAAGCAGTTTATTCAATTCCCTAACATTATTCCTGAAAGAAAGCGCATTTTATTTATCCATAAAAATTCTAATATACTTTGAAATTGTGACAATTATTCCTATGACGTTTTTTCATTTTTTTCTGTTAGATTGGAAGTCAAACATTAGTGATCGTCTAATGGAAATTTTAAGCTATTTAATTTAAAGAATCAAGAGTTTTGGCCGTAGATTCTTGTTTTTCAAAAATATTTGCAGTTTATTGTATTACTGGAGGCGTTTCGGTAGTGTAGTGTTCAGAGTTTGCGACTAGTTTACGTAGAAAATATATTGGTAGTTTACAAGACTAGCCATTTACTGCACGTCTTTTACGGGAAATAAACAAGAACATGTCATTAAAATTTAAATGTAAATGCATGAAAAGTTATAAGAGATATCGATACGGAAGATATGGCGTTTCCGTACTTTGAGTTTTTTTAATGAAGCGAAATCCATTCATAATGCAAACTTATGAATGATACAGACCTTATGGTAATAAAAGGAATTTAAATGATATAGTATGGTTAACTATAATTCCCCCAATCTTAGGTAGACATATTTTTTTTAAAATCGCACTCCCTCAAAAAATGTAACTATTTTATCCTTTGATATTGAAATAATTTCATAATTAATAATTTCATTTCAGCTATGGAAATAATTTCTTAATTAATAATTTCATTTCTGCTCAGGAAATGATTTTATAAATATGAAGATAATGACAATGATTTGTCAACTCTATGATATACTTACGTCTATTTACTATCACAGAAACGTCTATTCTCAGACCAAATCTCGAATACTTAATCTTATATGGTAACAGTAACAAAGCTGCTTATGTAATGCCACAATATACTTAAAGCTATGACTTGCACTACACTAAAACATTGATGGCGTAAGAGACGGCATACACCGTTAGAAAAATTACCGTTAACGGTATTACCGGCGTTTCAGTGGCCGGTCAGCACGTGAAAAGAAACACCGTGTCGCCGTTTTTATTCTAATTTAACAGTAGAAATCCGTAAAACATCTAATGAGAACGGCGAAACAGTTTATTTTCACGAAGCGACCGGCCACTAGAAGGCCAGTGGGACCGTTTTTTCACCGTTTTTTCTAACATTGTACCTGAGTGAGGATCTTTGACTGATCAATGCTCATTCAGGGCCACAAAATTGGAATAATATTATATAGAATATATTTTTAGCGCATTTTCTCATTTATGGAAAAAAATGCACTATTGTGCTCGCATGTCCGTCTGTCCGTCCGTCCGTCCGTGACCTCGAGTTTTCGTCGGCGAGAAAATGCGCGCTCTGTCACTCACTGCAGTGAGTACTGAGTTATATTTTTATATATTGCTACATGACCGAATTATTTGCAGTCACAAAGTCATAATTAAGGTGTGGCTGAAATTCTGTCAAATGGCTTAATTCTCGCCGTAAAAAAGTTTGTCACAGATCAGAATTATTGCATCAGAATTCTTTATCAATAGAGTCGTGGAGAATTTTTTAAATTTAACCAAATGAAGAAGATACAGTAGAGGAAATTTACAATATTAATCTCAGCAAACTTAACGATAAAAAATTGTCCGAAGGTCTGCCGACTTATGTTTTTTAATATATGATTTGTAAAGAAAATTTCAGGCTCTTTGGCGTTGAAATAATAATATAATTTTTAAATAAAAGTTAGTTAAATCGCAGAAGAGATAAATTTATAATTCGTTGAAAAATTTATAGTTTTTATAATCCAAGTTTTAAAAAAAATGGTAATTTTATAATCCCTCTTTTCAAGGAAGACGATTTTCCAAAAAAATCAAAAGCAAATTGCGAATCTTGTGGAAAATATTTAGCTACTGTTTATCATCCGTCTTTAAATGTTGTTAAGGTTTAAAGCGAAGCGAAATAACCCTCAATGCCCAGCGAAAGCATGCGTAAGCGTGAATGTAATGATGGAATAGCGACAGGTTACAGTGAATCTTTTGGTGCACGTTTCTGCCAGAGAATTAGTTGAATATACTTTCTTTTTTACAAAACAACATTTGCACAGAGCGACACTTACTCAAAACAACATTTGCACAGAGCGACACTTGCTCAAACAACATTTGCACAGAGCGACACTTGCTCAAAACAACACTGGCACAGAGCGACACTTGCTCAAAACAACATTTGCACAGAGTGACACTTGCTCAAAACAACATTTGCACAGAGCGACACTTGCTCAAAACAACATTTGCACAGAGCGACACTTGTTCAAAACAACATTTGCACAGAGCGACACTTGCACAAAACAACATTTACACAGAGCGACACTTGCACAAAACAACATTTGCACAGAGCGACACTTGTTCAAAACAACATTTGCACAGAGCGACACTTGCTCAAAACATTTGCACAGAGCGATATTCATGCTGAACGATATTAGAACTGAACATATTCTCCTGATATGATATGAATATTGCATTATTTATTGCAATATGACAACGCCTTCATAGAATGCGCAGTCGCCAGCCAAAACATACACTGCAGTATTATGTTATAAGAGAACAAATCGAACAAACCATTTCTATACCTTCATGGCTAACAGAATTGATTTTATCCTGTTGTACTTTAAAATAAAAAAGTTATTTATTTTGAAACTGAATTCATCGAAATTATTTGATTCGAGGACGAATCTAATCACGAGCCGAAATAATGATTGATTAATATGATTGTATAACTTAATCTAAATCTAAGGTATTGAGCACGTCATATATAATATACAATAAAACTTGTACTTCTACAAGCACATGGCTATGAAATGAAAGATATATACAAATGTTTCATAGGCATCACCATAGGCCATAGCACCGGGTGTTGAATTCAAAAAGTAAAGCCAATGGGGTGGTCATAAAATCATTTTAAATAACAATCTTCACGTCAATAAAAAGATTGAAACTATAAACGAAGCGCAGAAATAAGGATTTTGGTTAGTTTTGTTTATAAAATATTCACAGGTAACGCCACAACGCAAGCAGTTCACTTTTACGTTGTGATTGCAAATTTGTTCATTTCATTACAAACAGAAGTTAACTTAAACATATTGCACACATTTTTTGTTAATTTATAATGCTAACTTACTTGCGCTTATTGGTTTAAAATTTAAAGGATCAACGTGAGTAATTTGATTACCAATAAACTCGCATGATATAAATATCTCAATCTATCCAACCTGTTTGAATGTATGTACACTATGAATATACAAATAATGCACAACGCTCTTATGGGCATTAGAATCAACAATAATAAACTAAATCCTCCAAATGACATATTAATTCATATTGAAATATTCATCAATTCCTATAGTCCTTTAAAAAACTAAATTCTATCATTAAAAGCTGCACTCTATCTTGGCCGTTGGCTGCTACATCCGAAAAAGCTACAGGACCGTCAAATAACCAGATATTTCAGTCGACTGAAGCAACTCACTAAGCCAAAACGCTTTTCAAAACATTATGAATTTACTAAATATAATAACAAACAGCCCTCAGTTATTTATTTATTCAGTTATTTAGTTATTTTATTTTGTTCCCAGTGAAAATTTACAGACGCGGCAGCTTCTGATTTGGATTACCAGAAGCTGGGGCGACTCTAAATTTTGTTAGGTTGTAGCTACTATCAAGAGAAGCGGCGTAGCAAACTCCTGACAGGGGCGTAGACGAGGCGCGGGGCGTGCTGTGAGAAGAAGAAGTCGACGTGCGTGAAGTCCACGTCGGGGATCTGGTGCTGGTAGACGACGTGTGGTAGCTCCCTGATGCATCGTCGCACGTCCTGTGCGTCACAAGCATCGTGGTCACATACTAAATTTATTTTAATTAATTTTCCAAGTAATTAATTAATTAATTAAATTTAATTTTTAATAAAAATTGATTTGATAATATGGTGCAATGATAACCATCAGCACGTCACGCACTCTGAATTTGGTGACGTTCACAACATCACGAGCACGTCACACAAACATCACCAGCACGTCACACTACCTTGAAGTTAGTGACGTTTACAACATCACCAACACGTCACACACACATCACCAACACGTCCCACAACATCACCAACACGTCACACTACCTTGAAGTTAGTGACGTTTACAACATCACCAGCACGTCACACTACCTTAAAGTTAGTGACGTTTACAACATCACCAGCACTTTGCACTACCTTGAAGTTAGTGACGTTCAAAACATCACCAACACGTCCCACACACATCACCAACACGTCCCACAACATCACCAACACGTCACACTACCTTGAAGTTAGTGACGTTTACAACATCACCAGCACTTTGCACTACCTTGAAGTTAGTGACGTTCACAACATCACCAACACGTCCCACAAACATCACCAACACGTGGCACAAACATCACGAACACGTCACACTACCTTGAAGTTAGTGACGTTCACAACATCACTAACACATCACACTACCTTGAAGTTAGTGACGTTCACATCACCAGCACGTCCCACAACATCACCAGCACGTCCCACATCACCAACACGTCACACTAACCTTGAAGTTAGTGACGGTATCACCAACGGAGTATATAACGGCCACGGGCACGGTCACGGTCTTGAAGGAGTAGTGGGGCGGGCGGGGACGGCCGTAGCGCCGCAGGTTCTCTGCTCTGCCGTAGTCGAACCGCTGCATGCCGCCTGCGTCCCAAGATATTGTTAATAAATAACATAATAATTTGAATAAATAATTGTTGTTATTTGCCCGGAAATTGTTAGTGAACACAAACTTTTGAATCAATAACTGTTATTAAATAATAAGTCATAGAATTATAATCCGTGATCGAATTATGTAATTTTACCCGCCTGCGCCCAGAAATTGTTAAGAAACGCAATAAACTTTTGAATCAATAATTGTAATAATTGTTATTAAGTAACAAGTCATAGAATTATATTCGGTGATCGAATTACGCAATTTTACCCACCTGAGCCCAAGAAATTGTTTATAAATGCTATAAACTTTTGAACATACAATTGTTATTAAATAAGCACAATAAAGTTTTGAATAAATAATTGTTATTAAATAATAAGTCATACAATTATATTCAGTGATCGAATTACGCAATTTTACCCACCTGCGCCCAGAAATTTTTAATAAATGAAATGAGTGTCATTAATTTGTAACATTATACAAAATCGTTCAATTATAATGATTTTTATTATGTTAAAACTTCTTCATAAAAACTTAACGAAAAATATTAAATACAATACATACATAATTATAATCATATATACATATGTGTGAAACTTAATTATGTACATATGCATATAAATAATTAAAATTGTAATTATAATAAATTATATTTCAATATAATAATAAGTAATTATAATCAATATAATAATAAGTATGGCATATATCAAAATTATTGAACGCTCACCCGATAAAATTGTAATTATATTTAATTATATATATATATATATAATAATAAACATGTTAAATATGAAAAATTATTGCAGGCTCACTCGATAAAATTGTAATTTTATTTAATTATGAATAAAAACAATAATAAATATGTTAAATATCAAAATATATATATATAATAAATATGTTTAAAAATAAAAATTATGTAAGGCTCACCCGAGCCCACGAACTGGCCGAGCTGCGCCAGGATGCGCACCGACGACGTCCCGCCGGGGAAGTGCGAGATGAACACGTCCGTGTAGTACTGGGGACGTGGGGACGTGGGGACGTTATAAATTATGGGTGAACATGGGGAGTGTAGTACTGGGGATTGGGGACGTGGGGACGTTATTAATTATGGGTGAACATGGGGAGTGTAGTACTGGGGACGTGGGGATGTGGGGACGTGGGGACGTTATTAATTATGGGTGAACATGGGGAGTGTAGTACTGGGGACGTGGGGACGTGGGGACGTTATTAATTATGTGTAAACATAGGGTGTAGTGTGCAGTTACTCATATACGGCAGTTAGATAGCATGCTCAATTATTCATATGCAGCCTTGTAGTTAAAAGTTACATTACGCAATTAATTAATTATTGTGCAATTTGTGTTGAGTATAACAATGATTGTCGGACTGAGGATTTTCGCAAAGGCATTTATTCACAATGGGTAAAGAACCCCATTGTGAGTAAATATCCATATATTTTATAAAACATTTATATTTCCATAGATTTTTGTGGTCCTATCAAAAAATTGTTAAGACCACAATAAAATTCTTAATTAAGACCACTTTTTGTTAAGACCACACAATTTGTGTGGTCTTAACAAAAAATTGTTAAGACCACAATAAAATGACAATAAAAAATAATTCATTCAAAAAATGGATTACATTATTACTCACTGGATCATGGGAACCCCGCACCTCCCCCAGGTAGAGGGGAAGGATGGCGTAGCAGATGAACATGAGGGGATTCTGGGGACCACATAAAGTGTTCGCTATGGTCGTGCGCTTGGTGTTCGGTACGAGGAACTCGTGAACTGCCGCTGCCTCGAACAGGTGCTGTGGAACAGTGGGAGTGAATAACAGTGTGGAACAGGTGCTGTGGAACAGAGGGAGTGAAGAACAGAGTGGAACAGGTGCTGTGGAACAGGTGGAGTGAATAACACAGTGAAACAGGTGATGTGGAACAGTGGGTGAAGAACAGAGGGTGAATAACAGAGGGTGAATAACAGAGGGTGAATAACAGAGGGTGAATAACAGAGGGTGAATAACAGAGGGTGAATAACAGAGGGTGAATAACAGAGTGGAACAGAGTGAGTGAATAACAGAGTGGAACAGAGGTGATTTAATATAAGTGGAACAGGGGGTGACTGAGTAGCATAACAGCACAACGTCGAAAAGGTGTCATGGAATGAGGGCTATTTAATTATTATTCTGCACTGCGGTAAGAATGCTTTCTGATAGACCCACACCAGTTCAAGATTTGCTCAATTATTTAAAGAACTTCTAACATCATGAGAAAGGGCTATTTCGTTTTATAAGCAGCGGGTCTCTGTAGCGTGTTTACATCACTAACATTGTGGCTACATTCTTTTGTAGAATGAAATGGAGATGTAATGTAAAGTAATGAATGGAGCAATGTAGAATGAACGGAGTTCACTTTACAAGAGCGAAATGGAGATAACATACATGGACATTTCCATTGTGGCTTTATCAAACAACATCCAAACAATTACAACATTCTTTGCCAACCTTATGTACCATAAATATCGAGCATGTGTTCAAATAATTGGTTATCCAATGTACCTTAAACTTCAAATATGTGCCAGCATTCTTGGTCAACATCAACCTTATGAAATACAAAATTCCTAAGTGCTTAACATCCGAAAGACAGGTGGTGACCATTAACATTGTTCTTAAACATCCGAAAGACATAGTGAACCATTAATATTACTCTGAAAAATAACAGTATAATGTTAATCGTACCCAAGTTTTGGCCATGAATAGCGCCATCTTCTTGATGAGACCCTCAGCGTTGTCCATGAAGCCGGCCGGCGCTAGCGCGACCATAAAGCGAACCTGCGCAGTTCAATAGGTTAGACGAAAAAAGCCTTTGCTTGGTGAGTAAGAATTTTAATGAAAAACTTATGTAATAAATGAGCTGTATAATGATAGAGTTGTGTAATGAAAAGGACGAATAGGGATAAAGTTTTATAATAAATAGGATATATAGGGATAAAGTTGTGTGATAAATAGGATGAGTACTCTTAATTGAACAGGGATATAATTTTGTAACGAGTATTTTGAATAGGGTCAAAGTTTTATTATGAATAGGATGGATAAGAATAAGGTTTCAAAGTGAATAGGATGGGCAGGGATAAAGTTTTGTAATAAAGAGGATAAATAGGAATAAAACTTTACAATGAATAGGATGAATATGGATAAAGTTTCGAAATGAATAGGATAGATAGGGATAGAGTTTTGTGATGAATAGGATAAATATGGAAAAAAATTTGTAATGAATAGGATGGATAGGGCCAAAGTTGTGTCATGCATGGAATTTAGAATCGGATAGTTCAAATGCGATGTAATATGACAAATTTGTGTAGTGTGTAGAATAAATAATTACAAATGTCGGTTACTGTGCACCTGGTCGTTGAGGTAGGGAAAGAGGTTGGTAGCTACCCACCTGGTCGTTGAGGTAGGGGTAGAGGTTGGTCACTACCCACCTGGTCGTTGAGGTAGGGGTAGAGGTTGGTAACTACCCACCTGGTCATTGAGGTAGGGGTAGAGGTTGGTAACTACCCACCTGGTCGTTGAGGTAGGGGTAGAGGTTGGTAGCACCCCAAAACATCACACACCCCAGCGAGTGGCCCACGTAGTACAGGTCTTTCTGCTGCGTCTTCTCCAAGATGTACGCGAACACCGCCGGGATGTCATACTGGATCACCTCGTCCAGGCTGGAAATTTTTAACAATTGGTTAGCATTTTTAGTAAAAATTACTTAATTACGATATTATTGTCGAGCGAGACTGTGGCATCGTTTAGACAATAACTTTATGATAAGTAATTTTTATGCGATATGGATAATCATCTCAATGGTTTGATTAGCGAGAATACATGATGAGGTAGTTCGCTCAACAAATGCAATAGGTAGGAACAATATTCAACTTAACTACATCATCAATACTATAGAAGTAATGGAATTACTTCGTTAGCATTAACGCCCCCTGAATTTTTTAAAACTTTGAGGTGTACCTAATCTACTACTTGTACCGAGACGCCACGTATACCTATACCGATATACGTGTACATAGGACGCTACATATACTTAAGACGCTACGTATACATAGGACGCTACGAGTACATAAGACGCTACGTATACATAGGACGCTACGTGTACATAAGACGCTAAGTATACAAAGGACGCTACGTGTACTTGAGACGCTACGTATACAAAGGACGCTACGTGTACATAAGACGCTACGTATACAAAGGACGCTACGTGTACTTGAGACGCTACGTATATATAGGACGCTACGTGTACACAAGACGCTACGTATACATAGGACGCTATGTGTACTTGAGACGCTACGTATACTTAAGACGCTACGTGTACATAAGACGTATACATAGGACGCTACGTGTATATAAGACGCTACGTGTACATAGGACGCTACGTGTACGTAAGACGCTATGTATACTTAAGACGCTACGTATACATAGGACGCAAACTATACATAGGACCTTACGTGTACTTAAGACGCTACGTATACAAAGGACGCTACGTCTACTTGAGACGCTACGTATACAAAGGACGCTACGTATACTAAGACGCTACGTATACATAGGACACTACGTATAATTAAGACGCTACGTGTACATAAAACGTATACATAGGACGCAAAGTGTACAAAGGACGCTACGTATACTTAAGACGCTACGTGTACATAAGACGTATACATAGGACGCAACGTGTACAAGGGACGCTACGTGTACATACTACACAACGTGTACAAAAAACGCTACGTATACAAAGGACGCTACGTGTAATTAAGACGCTACGTATACAAAGGATGCTACGTGTAACTAAGACGCTATGTATCCATAGGACGCATCATGTACAAAAGCAAGTTGTGACGGTGCGGTTCCCCGTTTATATAGCATATTACCACAGCTGTTTTTTGGCTGACCTGAACTGCCAGTAGTCGGTGTGGTCTGGGCTGAGGCGGACGTGTCCTCTGCTGTACGAGTTGCCGCGCCAGTTGGCCAGCCAGACGTCGTAGCCTGCGTCCGCTAACACGTACGCTGTACAAAATACAGACTTATTCATTATTACGCTGTACACATCATACAAACTTATTCGTTTTCACCGCTGAATTCTCAGCTGTACACATCATACAGATACATTCATTTTCACCGCTGAATTCTTACGCTATACACATCATACAAACTTAGACATTTTTACTACTGAATTATTACGCTGTACAGTCAGTACAGATCATACAAGCTTATTCATTTCGCCACTGAAGCTGTACACATCATACAGACTTATTCATTTTCACCACTGAATTTTCAGCTGTACACATCATACAGACTTATTCATTTTTACAACTGAATACTCAGCTGTACACATCATACAGACTTATTCATTTTCACCACTGAATTTTCAGCTGTACACATCATACAGACTTATTCATTTTCACCACTGAATTCTCAGCTGTATACATCATACAGACATATTCATTTTCACCACTGAACTCTCAGCTGTACACATCATACAGACTTATTCATTTTCAACGCTGAATTCATTCAATGTATACATCATACAGACATATTCATTTTCAATACTGAATTCTGCGGCCCATAAGAACACTTCCTTCTAAAGTTAGTGTCTTGACTTGAATAGAAAGCGTGCTTGATGAATAGCGATTGTATACTAATGACAGAGCTTGAAAATATCGTTTGCTGCCAATGAAATATTATATATTCAATCATTTCTGATGAGCAATGTAATTCCACTAACCTAAGCAAATTTTTCTTACTATTGTTATTCCACAGCGAAAATTTAATTTATTTATTTATTTATTTAATTTATATAAAAGACGAATATAAAATTTAGGAATATTAGATATAATATAATAATAATCAATAGAATCACAAAAAAGTCAAAACAAAACAAACAAGGAAAATTTTAATGAAGAAGATAAAGAATTGGGAATATTAAGTTTATGTAATAATAATTAATAAAATCACAAAAAAGCCTCAAAACAAAACAAACAAGCACTATTTTGATTAATATAAATAAAAGAAGATGTTAAAGAATTCGGAATATTAAGTATAAAATAATAATAATTAATAAAATCATAAAAAACGTCAAAACAAAACAAACGAGCAAAATTTTGATGAATATAAATAAGAAAATAATTGAAATAATTGGGAATATTAAGTATAAAGTAATAATAATAAATAAAATCACAAAAAAAATCATCAAAAGCAAAAATTTAATGAAGATAAATAAAAGAAGAATATAAAGAATTCTGAATATTAAGTTTAATACAATAATAATCAATAAAATCACAAAAAAAACGTCGAAACAAAACAAACAAGCAAAATTTTGATAAATATAAATAAGAAAATAATTGAATTAATTGGGAATATTAAGTATAATAAAATAAAAATTAATAAAATCGCAAAAAAACGTCAAAACAAAACAAACAAGCAAAAATTCAATGAAGATACATAAAAGAAGAATATAAAGAATTCGGAATATTAAGTTTAATGTAATAATAATTAATAAAATCACAAAAAAGTGTCGAAACAAAACAAGCAAGCAAAATTTTGATGAATATTAAATAAGAAAATAATTGAATTAATTGGGAATATTAAGTATAATAAAATAATAATTAATAAAATCATAAAAAAGCATCAAAAACAAAAAGTTTAATGAAGATAAATAAAAGAAGAATATAAAGAATTCTGAATATTAAGTATAATATAATAATAATTAATAAAGTCATAAAAAACATCAAAACTGTTAGTGGCACGGACCCAAAGCCTGATGGGCGTCGTGGAGGACAAAGTTTGCGGAGGACGACAGCCACCCGTGATGCAGCAGCACCACGGGCCTCCCCGTGGCCCCCGCGTCCCCGTCCCGTGACCCGAAGAACTTGGACACACTCATGTCCCGACGCTGGGAGAAGTCCAAGCTAGAACTCCGGTTCTTGAAGAAAAGAGGTTCGGGCTTCGGTTCTGAGGGCTCTGTGTTCTTGACTAGTCTTGATGGAGGTTTGAAATGGAATTGTGAAGGTTCTCCGATAGAGGGAAAAGGTTTGTTGAAAAGAGGGTTGAGTGTGTTTGTTACAGATCTGAATGGATTGAATAGGTTCAAAGGCGTTAAGATTTCATTTAAGTCTAAATCACGTTTCGGTCGTGGTGGTTGGTCACTTTCAAACGAAACTGAATCGTCGAAATCGAAAATAGAGTTCGAGAACATCATTTTCATCCAGCTTTCCAACTCTTTTTCGGTGTCGTTTGATTCTAGATTTTGTACGAGGATTTCAGTGGAGTTTACTAATTTTTCCAAGTCTGTTCCCGAGTTTCTTTTACTGCGGCTGCTAACCTGGCGTAAACCTTTGCCGTAACCCGCTAAAAATTTTTGGAATAATTTTAATGTTGGGATCCCAAAAGGCGCCGAGTTTTGCTGATTCTTTCTCCTTGGAAGGACAATTTTATCTGAAAAACGAAAATGATTTAAGATTTTGAGCAATTTTGCTAGTGGCGGTTAACTTCGCGTGATCAACACATCGACATAACGTTCAGGTTTTAAAGCCTTTAAATTATTGAACTACATTCAAGAGGAATTTATCAGTATTAAATAAAACAGTACTAATTTTATTTGACACTATTTCTGTATATAAAGCTATTTTCACCACATCCAGGCTACATTAAATTTTCAAATTATAACTCTCTGAGTCAATAGTTAGATGATAAAACTACCCTATCCTCACCTTTGGATTAATTCAACAGTCATCTTTAAACTAAACTGTTAGCCAACATTATGATAAATGTACTAATCATCCCCCATACTCGAAAACAAAAATTCACTTCGATTTACGAAATAAATTTGCTCAACTTGTTCAATAATTTGGAAAAATGTGAAATATTGTTTCGTATTCGCTATGCCTCAAAGAACCTTTTGACATAAGTTACGTGCAAAGCAGTAAGGAAAGAAGCGATACAATGGTTCGTAATGGCTCTATTTGAATGAACATTTGACGTAAACTATTTGCAAATCAGTACGTAGAGATTGTTTATGTTTTGCATTTAATATACTTTAAACAGAAGTGATGCTTAAATAAAAAAATATAACTCAGTACTCACTGCAGTGAGTGACAGAGAACGCATTTTCTCGTCTACGAAAACGTGAAGTCACGGACGGACAGACAGACAGACGGACGGACGGACAGACGGACAGACGGACAGACGGACAGACGGACGGACGGACATAACGAGCACAATAGGGCCTTTTTTCCATAACTGAGAAAATGCGCTAAAAATCAATATAATTGTTCGTAGTGGCTCTATTTGAATTAAAATTTGACAATTGTAAAGCAGTACGTAGATATGTGTCTATGTTTCGTATATAATATATTTTAAACATAAGTGATGTTTAAATACAAAAAGAAGACATACCGAGCTGCCGTGGTCCCGGTATGCGGTGCAGCTCCAGGATGTAGCCGTCCGCAGTGACAACTTTGTGGATCTCGCTGGGGTAGCCCTGGGCCTTGATCAGCTCAGGCTGTCCGCGAGGTATTGGATACGAAATTAAAATCTATTAATATTATGTATTATGATATATTTATATTAATATTATGTATTATAATTAACATGTATTAGTATATATTGATGTTATATAGTTAAGCGCTAGGCCTTTAATAAATGCTGGGGTAGCCCTGGGCCTTGATCAGCTCAGGCTTTCCGCGAGATATTTCAAACCAAATTACTTATGTATCAATATTAGGTATTATAATTAATATGTATTAATATTATGTATCAAAATTAATATGCATAAATATGTATTGATGTGATCAAGTTAAGTATAATTATAAATGTTGGGGTAGCCCTGGGCCTTGATCAGCTCAGGCTGTCCGCGATATATTTCAAACAAAATTAATCATGTATCAATATTAGGTATTATAAATACGTATTAAAATTACATATTATAATTAATAAGTATTATAATTATATTTATTAATATATATTGGTGTGGTCAAGTTAAATATTAATAAATGCTGGGGTAGCCCTGGGCCTTGATCAGCTCAGGCTGTCCGCGAGTTATTTGAAACGAAATTAATTATGTTTTAGTATTATGTATCATAATTAATATGCATTGGAATATTTTGATGAGACCAAACTAAGTAATAATAAACGCTGTGATAGCTCTGCTCTCTGATAGACAATGAAGGTTCAAATTAGGCTGGATCGAAATTAGTATTTTAACGAATAATTACATGTACTTATGAACACCAAGAAAATCCATCTACTTCTTATAGGAAGAAAAACTTCCTCTTGATTTTTTTAATCAAATGACTTGTGTTGATAAAAAAGTTAAAAATATTACCACTCATTTAATTTCAATACGATGCATAATCCTAAATCTAAATTCGAAAAAACAACTCCATTGCGCTAGGAATTAACTGCTTACAAGTTAAATAGTTTTAAAAAAGTCGAGCTTTACTCACAATCTTCATGATGGAGTGCAATCTGTTCATGCTGTTGGTGAATGAGAAACTGCGAGAAGTTTCATCCATCCCTCCATCCCCTCTACCATCATCCACACTCCTCTTACTTCTTCCACTCCTTTCCCTCCCTTCATCCTTTGCCTTGTTCACTCCTCTTCTAACTTCGTTCGCAAGGAAGTCGTCAAGCCAGTGAGTATCATAAGTTTCTTCTTTTTCCTTCGGTTTAGATTTTACTTTCGATTCCGTAGTGCGAATAATGTGTAGAAGCTTCTGAATTTCCCCGGAATTCACGAATTTTGGATTTCGTTTGCTGTTTGACTGGAATTTCTTGCGCTTCTTATGGGCCGCGTGTTCATTTCTGTGCTGGTTTTCGGTCTGGGATTCTTGGACTTTTTTCTTCGTTGCGGAAAAGCTAGAAAATCTTTCCGTTTTTCCGTGATGCCCGAAAATTTTTAGGCTCATTTCTTCGGCGGGTAAATTTTGTAAGCCTATTTTATCATTGGGTAAATTTTGTAGGCTTATTTCTTCGGCAGGTAAACTTTTTGAGCTTATTTCTTCGGCGGGTAAATTTTGTGAGCCTATTTTATCATCGGGTAAATTTTGTATGCTAATTTCTTCGGCGAGTACACTTTGTAGGCTTATTTCTTCGGCGGAAAAACTTTGTAGGCTTATTTCTTCGGCGGGTAAATTTCGTAGGCTTATTTCTTCAGCGGGAAAACTTTGTAGGCCTATTTTATCATCGAGTAAATTTTGTAGACTTATTTCTTCGGCGGGTAAATTTTGAAGGCTTATTTCTTCGGCGGATAAATTTTGCAGGCTAAATTTATCATCGGATAAAATTTGTAGGCTAATTTCTTCGGTGGATAAATTTTGCAGGAATTCGCCATGAGCAAAGCCATTTGTTGTCCATAAGGAACACGACGAGTTCAGGAAACATTCCTGAGACACATGGCTGGTGATGACATGTGCGTATAGCACTATTATCCTGGACATCCAGAATACCAGTAGAAATATTTCACTTAAGCGAAACATGCTAACTTTTTAATCTTATTAACTTTTGATTTAATGTCATCTAATGAAACCTTGGCACATTATTACCTATAGATTGTAATATATCGTCTATTGAATCGTAAGTCTATTGAATCATGTATCACATATGCATAAAAATTAGTTTATGCTAGAATTTTTTACCTGGAAATGAATAAACAAAATGTATTAGCTCGATTACTAATTATTTATAATTAATTGGTAACTTTCTATACAATTATCCACTCGTTTGTAACTATTAGCTCAGTTATTTATTGTATAAACTTGAAACTGAGAGAATTCATCGATCATACCGTGACATTTCAGTTAAATAAATATTTCAAAACCAAAATCTAGGTGCGTTACAAAATTTGTTAGGTTTTACACAATCAAAGTTCTTCAACATTTTATTTTGAATGTACCAATTTAACAAGAAACGTCGACGAGAACAGCAATGATTAGCTTTTTAAAGGCAAACTTAAAAAATTTAAAATTTAATAATTTCCAATCTTAATTAAAATCTAAGAATTGGCTGCTCCTCTGGTTGTTGCATCAAATTTTATTGGTTTAATAAATTAATGGTAGTATTGACCAAGCAGTAGAGGGACCACTGCGTTATATACAGCTGCAGGCAGGTAGCTAGGATTTAGGCCCATACTTTCAAAACTCGCTAATTGAAAGTAAATGCTTACGCTCTTTTTTCTTTTCTATGATTGGTGGATTTTGCTTGAAAGGCCGTCAATGATTGGTTGATGAACTCACGATCTCTTAAATTTTTTAAAGTACTGTTGCGGTTGCGGTTGCGGTTGGTTCAGGGTTGATCGAGAAGGATCATGACGTCGGCATGACGTAACGATGAAATATAAGAAAATGAAGTTCCCGCTGTGACGTCAGAAAGTCAATACTGCAGAAAATAAAACTTTAGTTAAGATCAAACCTCAAGGCAATCGTCTCACAACACAATTTTACCATTGTCATAATATAGATCCACCGTATATATGATGCAACAACTAACAACTAACTAACATATATGATGCAACAACTAACCTGAGGTTTTTAATGCAAGTGTTTGTACTTTCGGTTGAAAAATTTAATTTTGAAATTTAGAGAAACTAAGTAGAAGGGGTAGGAAGTTGGACTGAGAAATACAGAAAGAATAGCAAGAGGTTTAACTGAGTTCGAAATTAGATCGAAGATTTGAACTAGAATAGCATAAAATAAATAATGAATCTGAGTATTTCTCTGATATAATTAACGAATTTAAATAGATACTTTGATAATCTAATCGGACCAGCCGAGCTTTAATTTGAAATATTGAATAAACTTGACTAGAGTAAATGAAGTGCTATTGAATGTTAACAGATGTAATCTTTAACCAAGGTCCAACTTCCCACAGAAGCAAATTAGGCATAGAGTTGGTGCAACAAAATATAACGAGAATTGACACGACATTCCCGCAAACCAAGGGATAGAGAATCAGTTTCATGTGTAGAATTTTAAGGATACTTAACCGACTTAACCGACGAATGGATACTTAAGGATACTTAATAACCATTCATCGGTTAAGTACTTTTAAGGATACTTAATAACCACTGTTGCAGATGCTAATTCGCAGATAACACTGGTCACTGTATATGGGAAAATCACGGGACCAACCAAGCTCATTACGTAGGACTGATTGGATCAACCACTGCTCCGCACTGCATAAAAAGTGTAACTCAGTACTCACTGCAGTTAGTGACAGAGAGCGCATTTTCTCGTCGATGAAAACGTGAAGTCACGGACGGACAGACAGACAGACGGACGGACGGATATGACCAGCACAATAGCGCCTTTTTCCATAAATGAAAAATTACGCTATAAATGAGGCCCAGATGAATGAATTTCAGATATCTTCTTTTATAGGACCTCTGTAAACTAGTCCATGCAGCCTTTTGCCTAAACTGGGTTAGTTGGTGTCTCACAGTTAACAATCTTAAAATCAGTTAAACGTGATAAAAAAACTGTGAAAATTTGATTTCCCCAGAGCTTGTCCACCCTGTACCCAACACAGCCACGTCCGCACAGTCGGACGAAGAACGACCGCACTGTGCGCCAGAAACAAATTATTTTATATTCACTATATTATCATGGAAGATTACTTTGCGGTGAAATTTCAGAAATTATCGGTGAGAAATTCAGAATTTCTCACAAACTTACATTAATTAAGAGCGGCTTTCAAATGTGGGTCGTTTACTTTGATAATAAACCTCATCATGCAGAGAAATGTAGGAGACTTTGGACAAATGGCTTTGCATTTTTTTCCTTTGTGTGGAGCACATGACCCGATTTGACCCGACCAAAGGACCTATCAGTGCTACGTACAGAAAGTGTCGCAATTTTACAACATTACAACATTTTACAACAATTATTTTACTCTGAGCGACGGATAACACCCAAATATATAGGCCCTGTTTACAAGACCATCCACTGGGACATCATCGCGTGGGGTAGCAGTGCAGCGTAGATTAATGAAGAAATTAAAGTAAACATAAGTAGAAGTAGCACCAGTACCCTAACAAAATTTAGAGTCGCCCCAGCTTCTGGTAATCCAAATCAGAAGCTGCCTCGTCTGTAAATTTTCACTGGGAAGGAACAGCGCCCTTATAGCAGCTGTTGTTGCCGTAGCAGCAGCGTTATTAGCAGCTGTTGTTGCCGTAGCAGCAGCGCCATTAGCAGCTGTTGTTGCCGTAGCAGCAGCGTTATTAGCAGCTGTTGTTGCCGTAGCAGCAGCGTTATTAGCAGCTGTTGTTTCCATATTAAAAACGCTGTAGTTGGAACTTCAACTCGCAGTTATATATATATATAGCAAAGGTTGGGTTGTTAGCCACCGCGTGGCAATTAGAAGGCGTTCACGTCACACAGCGGGGGTGGTGTCTTCAGAATGTGGCGGTGTGGGGGGACTTGGGTGAATTAATTGATATCTTGTCAGTAACTTGTGCGCTAGGGGACTGGGTGGACTTAACTGATATCATATCAGTAAATTGGCGCTTCAGAATTGACCTCAAAACTCCTGTTCGGAGTTTGAATCGCAAAATGCGCAAGGTTTTCTCCCAAATAAGTTCCTGTTTAATTCAACTATCCTTCTGCAGCGTTTACAGCAAAGCTACACTCAAAAAAATATAACTCAGTACTCACTGCAGTGAGTGACAGAGAGCGCATTTTCTCGTCGACGAAAACTTGAGGTCACGGACAGACAGACGGGCGGACAGACATACGGACGGACGTGACGAGCACAATAGGGCATTTTTTCCATAAATGAGAACATGCGCTAAAAATGAGTGAGGCTATGTCCAAATACAGATTAATATTTGTTAATGTGTGGGTCATCCTAACCCAGTTTGGCAAGGCAAAAAATTAAGCATATCAGTGTCATCTGTCCGTGCTTTGAACGTGAAAGTGTTTCACTAGTTGGACAGAATGACGCATTAATTTTTCTTATTTTTCGCAGCGTTTCAGCGTTTAAAATTGATTGTAATTTTGCTTCTGCATCAAAAACAAGCATCATTTTCGAAATCTTTGTGTTGTATATCTTATATCACTTGATTTCATTTATTAAACGTTACCTCAAATAGAAATAAATAAAGGTCTAGTGTTGGTTTCTTAAGAAGCATTTTATTCCATGAATCAATACGTCAATAATTGCGTACTTACGTAGGCTTCTATTTTACAATAATTTTGATCGACGTTCTCTCTATAACTTATCAAGAATGGTTACCTATGCTTGTTACTCACTGGTTGATCATTGGTAAATTAGAGGTTATTCACTGGTTACTCATTGGTTAATCATTGGTAAATTAGAGATTATTCACTGTTTACTTAATGGTTAATCATGGTAAATTAGAGTTTATTCATTGGTTACTCACTGTTAATCATTGATAAATTAGTTTATTCACTGGTTAATCATTGTAAATTAGAGTTTATTCATTGGTTACTCACTGGCAAATTCAAGGTTATTCAATGGTCACTGTTCGTTCACCCATTACGCACCAATAGTCAAGGTGAATCAATAAGGAAGTGGAGCTAGCGGGGCATCTTTTCCATCAGACTGCATTACTGCCAGCCTATACTGTGCTGCAAGGGCATGTGGGTATACGTGGGTATGATGACTAGACATGGATGATAGTGCCTGACGGATGATATATTACTGATGGATGAGTACTGATGGATGAGATATTACTGCTTCTGTACCCGAGCAAAATGATGTCAGGATAGCATTGTCCTTGAGATGGTGGATGTAAAGTTGGTAAGGTATAAGGTGGTGGTAAAGTGCAAGAAAAGGTGGTAAAATGCAAATGCTAATGGCTTTTAAAACACAAATTCACAAGTTCACAAACGAGTTTCTAGACACCGCGATAATATTAAACTCATTCAACTATCGTAGGATAGCGAGAAACATCCTACAGGATCTATTATTTTATTATCTACCTTAAATTATATCTACCATAAACTGCATCTACTATAAATTTAATCTACCGTATGTTATCTACCAAGGACTTATCTTCTATTAACACTCAGAAGTGTCCTTCAAGATCAGGACTCAATGGAACTGAGTTAGATTTATCAAACTAATTAGCAGTTCCTACATGCAGAAAGAATTGCGGACATCCTACGGCCTGTAGGATAACGGTCGGATGCCGTAGACTTCCTAGATGCAGAAAAAATTGCGGACATCCTACGGCCTGTAGGATAACGGTCGGATGCCGTAGACTTCCTAGATGCAGAAAAAATTGCGGACATCCTACGGCTTGTAGGATAGCGGTCGGGTCCCGCGATTGGCGGGCGTAGACGTAGGATTGCGTTCCCGAAGGATATTTGCTGCACGACGCCACTTCCGCGTACGGAGGAAGCTTGGCGAATGTCATTAGAGACCCATTAGAAATAATGGGTTGTAACCCATGTAACCCATTAGAAATAATGAGTTACATGAATGCCTTAGGATATAGTGGCCTTCAGGAATAATGGGCTGTCCATCGGAGGTTAGTTACATGAATGTTTTCCAAAATATTGGGCTGGCCTTCTGAAATTTGTAAATTTTGTGAGGAGATTCCTATAAACCTTGAAATATTTTTTGGCTTAGCAATTAGAGTTTCAGCTGCTTGACGTAGGTAAGATTATGTCAATTTTGCTTGGAATTTCTGAGGGTGATTCCTCAAAAAGTGATTTGCATAAAAAATATAACTCAGTACTCACTGCAGTGAGTGACAGAGAGCGCATTTCTCGCCGATGAAAACGTGAAGTCACGGACGGACAGACAGACAGACGGACAGACTTACATGACAAGCACAATAGGCTCTTTCTTTTCATAAATGAGAACGGACGGGTACGGTGGTGTTTGTAGGGGTGGTGGTTGTAGGGGTGGTGTTTGTAGGGGTGGTGGTTGTAGGGGTGGTGGTTGTAAGGGTGGTGGTTGTAGGGGTGGTGGTTGTAAGGGTGGTGGTTGTAGGGGTGGTGGTTGTATGGGGTGGTGGTTGTTGGGGTGGTGGTTTTTCAATGTTTTACGCAATGTTTAGTTGTTATGGTCTTTTTTTTAGCTTACAGGTTGTTGTTTTTTCTCAGTTTTGTGGTTGAACTGTTAATAGAATAACAGCAGCAAAGAAGGCACGAAAGGAAGTGAGAAAGAAGGCTTTAGGAAGGCTGGAAAGAATGCGAAAACATAGACACAAAGAAAAACTGTAGATAATGCAATAAATGAGGCAGTAATCCAAGCAAAAAATCATGCAGGTTGACAGGAAAGAAAACAGCTGAGCAAGCAATGAAAAAAGCAATATTGAAGGCAGGTAGAAAGTAATAAAAAAGGTAATTACAAAATGAATATAGCAATAAGAAAGGCAGGTTAGAAGGGAAAAAGGAAGGTATATAATAAAAAATTCATTGGAGGAGGCAAATAACAAGTCAAAGAAGGCTGTAGGTAGAAAGATTTTTAGAAATAAAGAAAACAAAGAAGCCCAGGAAGGACGGTAGAAAGGAAGGCAAAAAGAAGGCGTCAAGTGACATAGAAAGCAGAGTTAGGAAGCCGGTAGCGATGTAGGGAAAGTCTGGCATGCACTCATCGCGGCAGTTGCTGTAGAAACTGATGTGTGTTGTGTGTGTGATGTGCATACATCATGTGTGGCATGTGTGTGATGAGGATAGTAGTGAATGATGCGTGCATCATTCGTAATTCCAATCAATCAATACGTATGTGGTGCGTCTGATGATGGTATACGGTAGTGAATAATGTTTGCCTCATCATCACCCGGTATTTTCATTACCTGTGTGCATCACCATTCATCATTACCATTCATAATCACCTGTGTGCATTCATCATCATGTGGGATGTGTGATGAAATATTTATGGGGATTATGACTGTATAAATTTTTATACTGTTTGTGTGATGAAATATTTATGGGGACTATGACTGTATAAATTTTTATACTGTTTGTGTGATGAAATATTTATGGGGATTATGACTGTATAAATTTATACTGTTTGTGTGATGAAATATTTATGGGGATTATGACTGTATAAATTTTTAT
This sequence comes from Hyalella azteca, assembly GCF_000764305.2. Taxonomy (NCBI): domain Eukaryota; kingdom Metazoa; phylum Arthropoda; class Malacostraca; order Amphipoda; family Hyalellidae; genus Hyalella; species Hyalella azteca. The sequence continues at coordinate 69,410 of NW_025936715.1, read as the reverse complement.
ACTGTTTGTGTGATGAAATATTTATGGGGATTATGACTGTATAAATTTTTATATTGTTTGTCTGATGAAATATTTATGGGGATTATGACTGTATACATTTTTATACTGTTTGTGTGATGCAATATTTATGGGGATTATGACTGTATAAATTTTTATACGGTTTGTGTAATGAAATATTAATGGGGATTATGACTGTATAAATTTTCATACTGTTTAACAACGTTTCGAATATCCCTACAAACATCGCATTTGCTGAATAAAACAAATTTATTAACCTCTTCTACCGAGACACGCAAGACCGAGGCACGCAAGCATGCTGACGCTTGCGCACGCTGCATTGCCGTGCATGTAAATAGAAACGAAAGTTTCATAGACATTAGATTTGCGATCACTTTCATAGGTTGCACAAGAAATGCAAATAATAGTCTATGCTATATAATATATTGATAAAGTTGATGAATTTTATAAGAGTTAACACCCGCAAGTCTGTCACCTCGCACCGATACCAGTCAGACTTGACTGTGATGGTGGGCGGCGATAATGTTCTTGTTTCCAATTGAAACAAGAACATTATCTAGTAGTATATTATCTTCTAGTATATCCATAAGAAATTATGGATATACTAGATATGCAGAGGAATGTTTAAATTATTTGGTGATGAAATTTCTTCTGAATTAGGCTCTATCTTTGGCAAAATTTCCGTTAAAGTCGCCGTGAATTCGTTGAGACTAACTTCGGCTGAAGATTCTCATGAAAACATTTCACATCTTTTGCAGCATTTTAAAATTAAAGTAAAATTAAACTTAGATTTAATTGTGAAATTATGAGTCAATTATGAAAAATAACCGGCTCATTATGAGGGACGGTGGTCCCCAGGATGAGGGTCATTATGAGGGTCGGTGATCCCCATGAGGACCAAACCAACATCCCTCATAATGAACGTTCCTCAAAAGCTACTGGCATGCGAAGGATGTCAAGCGGTCTGTCAAGTGGTCTGTCAAGTGGTCTGTCAAGTGGTCTGGCAAGTGGTCTGGCAAGCGGTTTGTCAAGCGGTCGGTCAAGCGGACTGTCAAGCGGTTGGTCAAGCGGTCACTTGGTCTGTCATGCAACCATCATTCATTTCTTGGCCATTCATTTTTTCATGCTGTCAGTCAGCTGCCAGTCAAGCACCCATTGATTCGTTAATTTGATCACGCTGCCAATAAATCAGCCTCTCAGCAACCATTATTCATTTATTTTTCATTAATTTTTCCATGCTGTCCGTCAGGCAGCCATTTACTCATTAATATGCTCACGGTGTCAGTAAATCAGCCTCCCATTTATCATGCGATTCATGCTGACATTCAGTCAGATATTTACTTGGTTAGTCACGCGACTATGCTTGCCCAGTCGCATACTCAGCACACCGCAAAAATGTCATAAAACAATTCCTTGAACTCGACAATAAGTGACTGCATGTATGGACCGTTGCTTTTAAAGTTCACATGGAAATTAAGTAGTTCAGGGCCGCTAAACCACACGTAATTGAGTGGCCACCTATAACACGCCTATAAAACGCCTATAACACGCCTTTATGTATGGACCGTTGCATCTAAAGTTCACATGGAAATTAAGTAGTTCAGGGCCGCTAGACCGCACGTAATTGACTGGCCACCTATAATACGCCTTTAAAACGCCTATAAAACGCCTATAACACGCCTATAACACGCCTTTAACACGCCTATAATTTTATCGAGGAACTGCGAGGCGTGAACGTGAGTGCAAGTTGCAGTCTGCGGTGGCCTGCTATGGATCGCCAACTTAACTTGGAAACTTTCACTCGCGCTGCTTAAACTTTCTTCAAATAAAAACATTAGCGTAAAGAATTAATCGATTTTTTAATTCTGTAGTATTTCTATTCAAAACGCTGGTAAATTGCTTTCATTGTGTGAGATAGTTTTAATTAGTCTATTATAAAAATAAAAAAGATATAAAATACATAAAAAAAATAAAAGATGAAATATAAAACATAAAATATGAATACAAAAAATGTAAAAAATTATATAACATTTCATGAAAATACGCTTTTATTGACATTGTGCGTAATATAAATAATGTGTTGTAGCCCGTTACTGCACAAACTATGTCATTATCTTTTTAATACATTTTAAAAATATCTTTGATAAATAAATAATAATAAGTTATTTCATATCACTTTCTAGTTAGAAACTGTCCATGAGCTTCAACCATTAAACGCAAAGTAAAAGAATATCTTTAAAACTAAAGATAAAGCAACGACTTCGTTTACGCGTCCAACGCAGCGGCAACGAAAGAAGCGTACCGCGTCTAGCGTAAGCAGCGCGTGAACGACAACGATGCGAGCCAGTGCTTTTTTTGTTGGTCTGTTAACATTTTTTTTTGTTAATGCGCTAGTGCTTTTTTTGTTCTGTTTAAATTTTATTTTGTTAATGCGCTAGTGCTTTTTTTGTTGGTCTGTTAAATTTTTTTTTGTTAATGCGCTAGTGCTTTTTTTGGTCTGTTAAAATTTTTTTGTTAACTCGTCTTCGGACTCAAAATTTCCCCCGCTTAGCGTGGAAAGACAAGTTTTATTTTGCGGGGTTAGTGGCTTAGATTTTTTTCGAAAGAATTTCCAAGTGAAATGCAAATCCCTTGATTCTATTGAACTAAAGTGTAATAAGGGGAATTTATTTAATTTGGTCTAAATAAATCAATTACAATCACACAGTTGCAGCGCTTGATTAGTGATCCAATTTGCGAAGCTTTTTAAAAAAGGGCAAACGCTTAGCTATTTTTTGCTTTAGTTCGTTAATTTATGGTCTACATCCTGCCATATTCGGGTAGGAAACGTGGAGAATCCTGCGCTACATAGAAAATTTAATTTTCAATTCGAAAATAATCATTTTCACGCTTTTGAAGACAACTAATGCAGAGTATCGAAGACCCTCGCTAATATTATATTATCATCAGTCGGTCGTAAGTCTGCATAATGACCGTGGTTTGTAGCTGCAGCAATCTACCGAAGGTCAACTTTCTGATTAGACTGTGCACCGCAGGGTTACAGACGTGGGACACAACTATCTGATTAAACTATGTACCGTTAAGGTCTGTAGGAAATTAACTTCTGTAATGGACTGTACTCAGTAAAAATCGATAGTCCGAAGTTTAAAATTGCTCTCTCATAGGATATATCACTGCAAAAACCTGTTATATAAAATCTACAGCCAATGTAACTGTCTCATAAAACTGTGCAACGAAAAATTCTAACCGAAGTCTGCCGCCAACTGTTCCATCGGACTGTGTGCCGAAAAAATCTGTCACCAATAGTCTTCAGCCAAGTGTTCCATCGGACTGTATGCCGAAAAAATCTGTCCCCCATAGTCTACAGCCAACTGTTCCATCGTACTGTACGCCGAAATAATCTGTCCCCCATAGTCTACAGCCAACTGTTCCATCGTACTGTACGCCGAAATAATCTGTCACCCATAGTCTACAGCCAACTGTTCCATCGGACTGTGCACCGAAATAATCTGTCCCCCATAGTCTACAGCCAACTGTTCTATCGGACTGTGCACCAAAAAAAATCTATCAACCAACGTCTGCAGCCAACTGTTCCATCGTACTGTGGACCGAAATAATGTGTCCCCCATAGTCTGTAGCCAACTCTTCCATCGTATTTTTCGCCTAAATAATCTCTCACCCATAGTCTTCCGCCAACTGTCTCATTGAACAGTGCACCGAAAGAAATCTATCATCCAACGTCTCATCGTACAGTGCACCGAAAAAAATCTATCATCCAACGTCTGCCGCCAACTGTTCCATCGTACTGTGCGCCGAAATATGTCCCCCATAGTCTACAGCCAACTGTCTCATCCTATAACAGTGCACCGAAAAAATCTATCATCCAATGTCTGCAGCCAACTGTCGGCTCGAGCTCCGGGATGTGCTATTTTATGACCATTTCCTACTGCCTTACCTTGGACGTGCTTTCGCGGCTCCGGCATCACGACGGCCTTGCGGGACCGGAAAGCAAGGAAACGCCTTACGTTGCCGTGACATTCATGTCATTTGTGAGCACCCACGACATTAGTGAGTATAAGTGAGCAATATAACTTGATGTTAATGGCGTGCACTATCTAACTTGATGTCAATGGTGTCAGTGCTTAATCTAATTTGATCTTAGTTGTGTGAGTGCACAGTCTAACTTGATGTTAATGGTGTCAGTGTACAATCTAACTTGATGTTAATGGTGTCAGTACACAATCTAACTTGATGTTAATGGTGTCAGTGGACAATCTAACTTGATGTTAATGGTGTCAGTGGACAATCAAACTTGATGTTAATGGAGTGCACAATCTAACTTGATGTTAAAAGTGTGAGTGAACAATCCAACTTGATGTTAATAGTGTCAGTGTACAATCTAACTTGATGTTAATGGAGTGTACAGTCTAACTTGATGTTAATGGAGTGCACAATCTAACTTGATGTTAATGGAGTGCACAATCTAACTTGATGTTAATGGAGTGAACAATCCAACTTGATGTTAATGGAGTGCACAATCTAACTTGATGTTAATGGAGTGAACAATCCAACTTGATGTTAATGGAGTGCACAATCTAACTTGATGTTAATGGTGTCAGTGGATAATCTAACTTGATGTTGATGGAGTGCACAATCTAACTTGATGTTATCGGTGTAAGTGCACAATCTAACTTGATGTTGATGGCGTAAGTGCACAATCTAACTTGATGTTAATGGAGGGCGCAATCTAACTTGATGTTAATGGAGTGCACAATCTAACTTGATGTTAATGGAGTGCACAATCTAACTTGATGTTAATGGTGTCAGTGCACAATCTAACTTGATGGTAATGGTATCAGTGCACAATCTAACTTAATGTTAATGGTGTCAGTGTACAATCTAACTTGATGTTAATGGTGTGCACAATCTAACTTGATGTTAATGATGTCAGTGCACAATCTAACTTGATGTTAATGGAGTGCACAATCAAACTTGATGTTAATGATGTCAGTGCACAATCTAACTTGATGTTAATGGAGTGCACAATCTAACTTGATGTTAATGGTGTCAGTGGACAACCTAACTTGATATTGATGGTGTCAGTGAACAATCTAACTTGATGTTAAAGGTGTCATTGCACAATCTAACTTGATGTTAATGGTGTCAGTGGGAAATCTAACTTGATGTTAATGGTGTCAGTGGACAAGCTAACTTGATGTTAATGGTGTCAGTGAACAATCCAACTTGATGTTAATGGTGCCAGTGCGCAATCTAACTTTATGTTAATGGTGTCAGTGTACAAGCTAACTTGATGTTAATGGTGTCAGGGCACAATCTAACTTGATGTTAATGGTGCCAGTGCGCAATCTAACTTGATGTTAATGGTGTCAGTGCACAATCTAACTTGATGTTAATGGTGTCAGTGTACAATCTAACTTGATGTTAATGGTGCCAGTACACAATCTAACTTGATGTTAATGGTGTCAGTGCACAATCTAACTTGATGTTAATGGTGTCAGTGTACAATCTAACTTGATGTTAATGGTGCCAGTACACAATCTAACTTGATGTTAATGGTGTCAGTGCACAATCTAACTTGATGTTAGTGGTGTCAGTGCACAATCTAACTTGATGTTAATGGTGTCAGTGCACAATCTAACTTGTTGTTAATGTTGTCAGTGGACAATCTAACTTGATGTTAATGTTGTCAGTGTACAACCTAACTTGATGTTAATGGTGTCAGTGGACAATCTAACTTGATGTTAATGGTGTCAGTGCACAATCAAACTTGATGTTAATGGTGTCAGTGCACAATCTAACTTGATGTTAATAGTGTCAGTGCACAATCTTGAAGATACTGTCATTTGTTTTTCCCTGAGACATTTTTTATGATTCCACTTATTATTGTAGTTACAGCCACCCGTGAAACTATAACTTATTGATGATTACCTATAAAGTATTGCTATAGGTTATAATTACACATGAAATATTGCATTACTTATAATCATCCTTCACTTTAATATTATTCGTAGTCTTCCCCGTCAACAATTATTGTTTGGTAGCACACACGACAAGAATTGTTATCAAGGTTCCATGAAGATAATCTATTCCAACCTTGACATTGAACTGGAATCGAGGCAGAAAATCCATCGTGAATTTAGAAGTACATAAAATCAGATAGCATCTATCACTTTTTTCTAACATTTTTCGGGTTTTCACTGTGGTTAATCATATACTAAAATTCAAAATAACGATTGCAAAAATTGGATGCTCTGTTTAAGCGAAAGAATGAATAGAATTTTATGTCTGAAGAAATAAATATTAAAGGGAGAATGTACTTTTTAAAATTCGTTAGGAACTTCTTTCGGAATAAATAATTAACAAAAATCCCACATAAATTTGATCCAAACTTTATCAATTAATATTGAAACATAATATTTTTCCCTCTAGAAAAGAACGTTTGTAGCTGCAATCCCTGTTTCTCGCAAACATGTCAAGCAGTAACGCCTGCATCGATCAAATTGTTTCAAATTCACATGGCATTCCGGACGCGAGACCGCGTGTTGCAACACAGCTGCGAGGGAGCGACACACACATGCCGTCACGGCCGCTGGCGCAAGACTGTCGGCTCAGGCAGCCGTTGTTGCCTTTATAACCTCTTCAGAGTCAGTCATCGCGAGACAGTCAACTTAACTGGACGCTCGCCTGACCACCGTCGCGACTGGTGGCCACATACTGTCAAATGAAAATGGCCAAATCCACTCCCTAAAAAAGGCCAAAAGCAGCTACATTCATGTTATTATTGACAAATTAGACATTTTCGAGCAACAATCAAATTCTAAGGTTGTTTTACACAATAAAGTACATTGCATTCAACTCCACCATGGATTGAAAAAATTGGAATTGAAAAAAGGCCCAAATCGTCGAATTCGGCCGGAAAAGGCCCCATTGGGCAACGCTCTGCCGGACTACGTGCTTATGTAATCCCCAGGACAGGAAGAGACGAGATGCAGCCAGCGCCCGACCTTCACATTTACACGCGCGCCTCTCGCGTACGTGTGGCGCGTTGCCCTCGTAGAAAATCCGCGTATGTTATGAAATTATGGAGGGATGAAAGGATGGAGGGATGGAGGGGTGGAGGGATGGATGGATGGATGGATGGAGGGATGGAGGGATGGAGGGATGGAGGGATGAAGGGATGATGGGATGGAGGGATGAAGGGATGGAGGGATGGAGGAATGAAGGGATGGAGGGATGAAGGGATGGAGGGATGAAGGGATGGAGGGATGAAGGGATGGAGGGATAAAGGGATGAAAGGATGAAATGATGAAGAGATGGAGGGATGGAGGGATGGAGGAATGAAGGAATATAGGGATAGAGGGATGAAGGGATGGAGGAATGAAGGAATGGAGGGATGGCGGGATGAAGAGATGGAGGGATGGCGGGATGAAGGGATGGAGGGATGAAGGGATGAAGGGATGGAGGAATGGAGGGATGGAGGGATGGAGGGATGGAGGGATGAAGGGATGGAGGGATGAAGGGATGAAGAGATGAAGGGATGGAGGGATGGAGTTGGTGATTGTGGTATATATTAAAGTACACGCGATGATCAGCTAATGATGAGACGGAAAGATCCCGGATGTGGATGAATAACTGTATTTTAAACGCAAATTTTGTTGGGGATATTTTTACAGGTAAGTTAAGATTTTATTGAAGTTTGATTGAAAATCAGGGAATGGGATTTAGTAAATATTTTCTTTTCGAGTTTTTCATAATTTTGATGATATTCTTTGAAACTGTAATTCAATCTCGGAACTAAATTTTAATGGGAATAAACAGGTAGGTAATCGTTAGCAAATAAAGTTCGAAGGTTGATGTTATACATTCCCGAGAATATTGTTAGTTACAATATCTTACAGCAAAAGTTATTGATTATTTATACTGTAAGAAGTAAATACGAAAACAATTTGATAAAATTCGATGATTTACGGTAATTTCAGATCTGGTACAAGTCAAGTTGTGAATGTATTTTTAACCTATATAAGTTTATTTAGGATTGTCGCTGCCTACGTACATACGTACGAGCCAAGCATCCAGTACGAGCCAAGAATCCAAAAAATTTAAGTTTAAAAAATATCTTAACGAACTTGACTTTTATTTAAATGAAAAAAATTATTTAGGCAATGCATGGTTATCAAATCTTGATATCTCGACGACAGTGCATTCTCCAGTCACCGTTTTATATATTTTATTAAAATTTTATATTTTATTCACCTTCTGACTAATTTTAAAGCTGAAATATCAGGCTGATGAGCGGAAGAAATATATCGAATAGCTTAATTATAATAATGTTTTCTCCCAGATTTACTGCTGCTTGTTATTTACCTGTTATTTACCAAATAAATATTAAAAAAAATATAACTCAGTACTCACTGCAGTGAGTGACAGAGAGCGCATTTTCTCGTCGACGAAAACATGAATAGTCACGGACGGACAGACAGACGGCCAGACGGACGGACAGACGGACATGTCGAGCACAATAGTGCATTTTTTTCATAAATGAGAAAATGCGCTAAAAATTTCAACTTGAAAATTCGATCAACTGACAAGCGTTACCAAAAGAATCATGCCAAGAGAAATACACAGTTATATAAATTAATCCTCAAAAACTACAAATTATCGAGTCATGGACTTCTGGACCTCCTTTAAAACTTTTTACAGTTAATCGTTTAAAAAACTTGCCCTTCCATCAGGCGCCGCTGACGACGTGCGCCAGACTCGAGGAAGACATCGCCTGTTTGATTTGCGTTGTACACCCAGAAAATTGAGTCAGGCCATGTCCAAATAACGATGCGTTTTTAGCGCATTTTCTCATTTATGGAAAAAAAGGCGCTATTGTGCTCGCCATGTCCGTCCGTCCGTCCGTGTGTCCGTCTGTCCGTCCGTGACTTCACGTTTTCGTCGCCGAGAAAATGCGCTCTCTGTCACTCACTGCAGTGAGTACTGAGTTATTTTTTTCTCATTTATGGGAAACAGGCGCTATTGTGCTCGCCATGTCCGTCTGTCTGTCTGTCCGTCCGTCTGTCCGTGACCTCATGTTTTCGTCGAAGAGAAAATGCGCTCTCTGTCACTCACTGTAGTGAGTACTGAGTTATATTTTTTGCCCTTGTGTTAGTCATCCTGACCAAGATTTGCTTGGTGAAAAGAAAATATCGGAGCTGAATAGAAAAAATTTGTCACAATTAGGACAATAATATCTATTCCTTTTTTCTAAGTGTATAAACTTCTTGTTCACGGCCGTTCGGCCCTTGAATTTACGTCGTGACCTTCATACATTCATATAAGCTCATGAGCATAATAAGTATTATATTTAACAAGCATTTATAACTGTTACGAAGGCATTTTTACCTCTCAGTCCTTGAACTACATAACTGCAGCTCATGGAACGTCATAAATAAGATTTTATTTATTTTATTTATTTTTATTTATTTTATTTTATTTCTTATTTATATTCATAAATAAAAATTTATGCGTCTCTAAAGCGGGTGTGAAGGTTTCATACCATGCAGAGTACACCCCGGGATGAGGTATGTTTGGGTAATGCCAGACTGTCTAAGGTATTTACGAGTAAAGCAAGTCTGCCAAAGTCGTCTTCGAGTAATACCAGTCTACCGAAGTCATCTTCGGGTAATGCCAGTCTGCCAAAGTCGTCTTCTAGTAATGCCAGTCTGCCAAAGGCATCTTCGAGTAATGCCAGTCTGCCAAAGTCATCTTCGGGTAATGCCAGTCTGCCAAAGTCATCTTCGAATAACGCCTGTCTGCCAAAGGCATCTTCGGGTAATGCCAGTCTGCCAAAGGCATATTCGAGTAATGCCAGTCTGCCAAAGACATCTTCGGGTAATGCCAGTCTGCCAAAGTCATCTTCGGGTAATGCCAGTCTGCCAAAGTCATCTTCGGGTAATGCCAGTCTGCCAAAGTCATCTTCGGGTAATGTCAGTCTGCCAAAGGCATCTTCGGATAATGCCAGTCTATCAAAGTCATCTTCGAATAATGCCAGTCAGCCAAAGTAATTTTCGGGTAATGCCAGTCTACCAAAGTCATCTTCGAGTAATGCCAGTCTGCCAAAGTCACCTTCGAGTAATGTCAGTCTGCCAACGGTATCTTCGAGTAATCCCAGTCTGCAAAAGTCATCTCCGGGTAATGTCAGTCTGCAAAAGTCATTTTTCGACTAATGTCAGTCTGTCAAAGTCATCTTCGGGTAATGACAGTCTGCCAAAGTCATCTTCGGGTAATGCCAGTCTGCCAAAGTCATCTTCGGGTAATGCCAGTCTGCCAAAAGCATATTCGAGTAATACCAGTCTGTCAAAGTCATCTTCGGGTAATGCCAGTCTGCCAAAGACATCTACGTGTAATGCCAGTCTGCCAAAGTCATCTTCGGATAATGTCAAGTTGATAACTGAGTGCCTGGATCTGCCAATCCAATAAAGTTTTTAGCCTAAGACTGCAGTCAGCGACATAGAACGGAACCATGGTATAGGCTCAGCATATGACGTCTGCTTTTTACCAGCAAGGAAGTATATGGGAAGCAACAATAAGTTTCCTGCATCGCTCTACTGAACCTCCCGGGCAAATCTGTTGACGAACTTCCTTGTGTCATGACAGCAGCACGAGCGGATGGACAGCCTTGGGGCGCTGAATTTTTGTATTCTGGTATTGCGAGTTTGTGTCCATCACTCGTTCCGGAGGAGGGGGAGGCTTAACACTGGTCACAAGTGGTCACAACTTGGCTCAACTGGTCACAACTGGCCACAAGTGGTCACAACTGGGCTCAACTGGGCTCAGCTGGTCACAACTGGCCACAAGTGGTCACAAGTGGTCTCAACTGGTCACAACTTGGCTCAACTGGTCACAGCTGGCCACAAGTGGTCACAAGTGGTCTCAACTGGTCTCAACTGGTCGCAACTGGTCACAAGTGGTCACAAGTGGTCTCAAGTGGTCACAACTGGTCACACAAGTGGTCACAACTGGTCTCAACTGGTCGCAACTGGGCTCAACTGGTTACAAGTGGTCATGAATGACAAGATTTCAGATCTTCTGTGAACTAGTCACATTTAGTACATGAATCGGCGACTGGCCACATCAGGCCTACTCTTCAGCGCCGACATCACTATGTTATGTTATGTAAGAAGAAAAACTCAGCCATGGTTGCCTATCAATGGTGGCTTAGCCTTGGTGGCGAAACCATTGTCGCTCAACCATGGTAACCCAGTTATGGTGGCCCAACCATGGTTGCTCGCCGAATTAATAATGCCATGCATCAAAATTTCCATCAGAAATAATATTATGATCGTATTCACTAGCGACGTCAAAAATCCGATACAAGGCACTTAACACGCACTGCATATACGGCGCATCACGCGCACTGCATATACGGCGCATCACGCGCACTGCATATACGGCGCATCACGCGCACTGCATATACGGCGCATAACACGCACTGCATATACGGCGCATCACGCACTGCATATACGGCGCATCACACGCACTGCATATACGGCGCATCACACGCACTGCATATACGGCGCATCACACGCACTGCATATACGGCGCATCACATGCACTGCATATACGGCGCATCACACGCACTGCATATACGGCGCATCACATGCACTGCATATACGGCGCATCGCACGTACTGCATATACGGCGCAACACACGCATTGCATATACGGCGCATCACACGTACTGCATATACGGCGCATCACACGCACTGCATATACGGCGCATCACGCGCACTGCATTACCTGTACTTAACAGTTACAGTACAGTTAACAGTTACTGTAACTATACATTAACAGTTACTGTAATAATCGAAATTTATGGTAATAATGAGGGTAACTCATGCTATTGATCTACAGACGAGCGGTAATGATTAAGACTAATTACGCAGATCACTAAAGTAATAGCTAATTATTGGTATCAGCGTCACGATGGACTGTGGTAACGGGACGCGAAGTTAAAGCGGTGTTAAAAGATATACTTCCTAGTTTTTGCGTATTCGAATTTCAACAGTATTTTAATTAACTTCTCGTGTGTAGGGAAAAAAGTTTATTTTGGGCTGAATGTGCTATAATAAAACTATGCTAAATGGTGCATATATTACACTAGTGCATCAATGTGCGACAGTCTATAATCATTGCTGTGGCCCAATATACGGAAACGCATTGGACATCGAACGAGATGAATTATTTATTATAAGGTTTGTTCATGCAATACAGGAACCAACCTCAAGTTATGTTGAACTCGCGCAAAATAAGGAACTGCAGCAGGTATGACATGACATGTCAAGACATCTTTTACATGTATCTCTACGAAAGCCGTGTTAGCTCTAATGATAGCTGGGACTCTTAAGCATTGCTGTCGTGGCGTCATCACTGTGCTAATCTACCAACGGCTAAGCCACTGCCAAGGCCATACTTTCATTCAACTGCCGATGTACAGGGTAGTTCCATGCAGTTCCAAGGCCAGATGGTCATTCCAAGGCCAAGACCAAACGGCCAATTCTCTGCCATGGACAAACGGCTAATTCTCTGCCCAGGCCAAACGGCCAACTCTCTGCCATGGCCAAACGGCCTATTCTCTGTCATGGCCAAATGGCCAATTCTCTGCCATGGCCAAACGGCCAATTCTCTGCCATGGCCAAACGGCCAATTCTCTGCCATGGCCAAACGGCCAATTCTCTGCCATGGCCAAACGATCTTCCTCTGCCAAGCAAGACAGTCATTCCACTGCCAAGGCCAGATAATCACTTCTCTGTCACGGCCAGACGGTTACTTCACTGTCACGGCCAAACGGTCACTCCACTGCCAAGAAAAGACGGTCTTTCCACTGCCGAACCCAGAGGGTTATTCCTGTAGTAAGGCCTGATAATCTTTCTAGTGCCAAGACTGGACGGTCATTCCCCTGCCAATTAAGTTCAGAGGGGCATTCCACTGTCAAGATAAAAAGCTAATTCCAGCAATAAACACCGATGGTTATTCCAGTGTCAAGTCCGTTGGTCATTCCTCTTAAAAGGCCAGCCAATTCAGTGCCAATGCTAGACTGTCATACCAATCCCAGACGGCCATTCCTGTGACAGGGTCGATGAACTATAAACAGCACGTATGGACACGGATGTGCCTACGCAGTGCGTAGGTATGTGTATACTTCCTTGCCATCTAACAGTCTACTTCTCTTCCGACTTCTGGGAAATTGTTAATTCTAAACCCTCTGTCTGTGACCGTTGTGTATACGTCAATGGCATCACTAGGCCTATTTTTGGGGGCTTCAGCCGCGCTAGATAATTCTATATAATTCTTCGTCCATTTATTAGAACTATTCCTCTTATTTATGCGAATAAAGGTTCAAATAAATAATCATTCAAAGTCATTATTAACTTACAATCAGTCATTATTGGGTTAACCAAGATCAAGAATTTTAAGGGGCAAAGCTCAGTCTAGTGACACATTTGGTATAGGCATGGTTGAACTAATATTAATATAAGTTCAACAATAGGTATAGACTATAGACTATAGAGGTATTCGTAAATACTGCGTGGACGAACTGTCTATTAAACAAGAGGGTCATTTGGCTGTACGGTACAAGATATTAAACAAAATGGGACAAGTTATGATGACAAAAAGGAATACTATTATCGAGAAAAAAATGTTTGTATAATTAGTGTTCCTCTATTGGCTGGACGCAAAAACTTCGCACTTGTTTTATTTTATTAATTATCTGGCTCCAAAATGAAGCACATGGTTGAACTATACAAGTTCAACCATGAGCTAGCAGGCCTAATTTGTTAAGACTGGTAAAATTTCTTATCTCACAAAGTGTAACGTAATTTTCGACTAAATGCGTCTACTGAGATTAATTTAACATGTAATAAATAAAAAGTGGAATATTAATTGGGGATTTTTTAATTTATAACTCGAATTTCCTATACAAGCTTAGGGAAAAGATAAGAAATTTAATAAAACTTTTGTACGAATAGCTTATCAATAAAAGAAAATAATACGGGTTTGTTTTATTCTCTTCCTGGCAACAGGAACAGTGTAATTGCAGAGCGCTATGGCGGCAAATTGTCTTCCTGCTTCTAAACAATTTACAAGTAGAAACTGCTGCAGAGTGCAGAGTCTCACGGAAAAGATTATCCGAAAACTCGTTAGGCGAGTTTTTTTCAAGCTGAACTTGGAATTAAAACTGTACTGTAAGCTAAGGGATGCTGGGTTAACTCAGTTAATAATCAAGGTCACCTCCCCAGGGGCCCAGATACTATCGAAGCATCGAATGCTGCCGAAATGAGAAAAAAAAAATAAATATAGAAGCCAATTTCGTATTCTTTTGACGTCATTCCCGTTTAGTAGAGAAATTTTTCTTACACTTGGGTGAGTTGGCTCCTAGGCTCTGACACAGGTAGACGTGCTGTACTCTCTACATGTATTGACGTGTGCGGGCTGGCAAGCCGGTGACGGTTCATTATCTGCCTCAATTTTGTACGCTGGGCCTTTTGGCTTTGAAGATCATATGCTAAAATCTAAATTACATGTTGAGCTTATTGAAAAGCCATTTTTGCTATGTCGTAGACTCGTAGTCTAGAAATTTGAATGAGTCGTAGTCTTTTATCATTTTTATGTAATTATGTGGTACCTACCTTAGTCGTTCGGAAATTGAAGTTTGAACGAGTCGAAAAAACCCTGCTCTCATTTTGACAATCTATTAAAAATAATTTTTTAATGTCATAGAGCCAATATATCTTTCTCAGTGGTATAACAATTTTGGTCAATTTGATTTACAATTATATTTAATTATTTTGTGCTCTGCACTGGTGTGCTGCGTGCATTGTCTTTTAATTCTACCCATAGTCGAATACCAGCATTCGAGTCAAATAATCGTCAATAACACATGTCAGATGTCACCACCTCAGGCTTGAGGCTTTAAGGAGATATATATTCTACGTTACCTAACTGCTAGCCCGCCTAGACGCCAAATATCACTAGAAAGTCTGCGAATTGCGATGCATTGCATTTCTTTTGAATAGGCTAAATAAAAGCCTGAATCAAAATAAAGTAGACAAAGTAAGTAGGCTACCTATCACTACTCACTAGAGACTAGAGTATCTAACTACCTAGGTATCTAGATTCTAGAGAGATTAAACAATCAGAATGTCGACAAACAAATGCTTGATGTCTGCCATTGAAGGTGCTATAAAGTTGAGAATCTCAAAAGGAATATTTGATATAAATTTCACAAAGGTAATATTCAATATATTAAACCCTGTCACTTGATGTTGTTTGAAAGATGCCAATTTTTGCCTAGTGCATGTTGAAAGGACATTTGTAGATTTGTAGTGAATACCAGTTTCATTTATATAGCTCATTCAGAGTCTCCAGAGCATTATGCCCTGATTACATACCTACCATGTTATTTATCAAAATGTACTGGTATGCATCATGCCAATGCCAAGTGTCATCATTATTTAGATTTTCATGCCAATGCCTACAGTCTACACCCAAATTATTGAGTCAAATATCTCTCCACCCTCAATCCCAGACTTCCCAATCCCAGTCATTTGCTCCATTCACATGACCCATTATCACAGCAATCCACTCTATACTTATTCACTCACAGAACTACATGCGATGAATTGAATCACCTCTCTACGACTCTACCACAACCCATCTTTGATCCCTATGCCTCACATTTCATTTTCTGTTGTTCTTATCCTAATTTCATACGTAAAATACTCCTTCCTTTCATTGCCTCAGGCTCCTGTTTAATCATTCACCCTGTCCCTGTAGGCTGTGACAGTGTGTTAGCCTGTGTACCACACTAACTGCAGCACCCCTGTCTCCTGCACTAAACTGTAGAAGTAGTTCACCACTCTCCATGAGTCCACATATGTTACTAATTTAGATAGAATAGCAGTAGGTTATATATTTCAGTTGAGTTGGACATAGAAGCAATCAAGCAAGTACCATAAACTGGGGTAACTTGGACCACTTTTTTTTTTAAATGATGCCATTTTTTTACTAGATAAGTTAAACTTAAATTGAAACATGCAAAATACAGGTCTATACTCTAGCTTCACTCACCATAAATTGCTGGCTCCTGCCTCTCATAGTTTTGATGTAATTTAAAAAAAAGTGATGGTCTTTTTTACCCCAGCTCTGGGGGTATCTTAGACTGTGTGGTAAAATCAATTATATTTTTTGGTAAAATAACTCCAAGTAACTCCAGGTTTTGGTACATTGTAGTAGAACTCTTCTAGTTACATATGCAAATGAAAAACTTGAGGAAAGTTTCATAGTTTGCAAATGGGGGGTCCTGCCCCCCAGGTGGTCTAAGTTCCCCCAAATGGGGGAACTCTGACCACCTAATGGCAGCCCTGACAGGGTTAACATAGACCGGCTTGGAAATTAAGTTAAAATTACCATATATAAGACTCTGTAGAGTCTGAAACCTAAAGAAAAAACATTAATAGGTGTATCAAACATGAAATGTTATATATGGTAATTTTAAATTAATTTCCAAGCTGGTCTATGTTACCCCATCAGGGCTGACATTAGGTGGTCTAAGTTCCCCCATTGGGAGGCGGCGCCCCCCATTTGCAAACTATGAGACTTTCCTAAAATTTGTTTGTTGCATATGTAACTAGAAGAGTTCTACTACAATGCATCAAAACCTGGAGTTATTTTGCCAAAAAATAAAAAAAAATGGAGGGGGTACTCTGACAGGCTTTAAATAATAGCCTTTTTTCGTGGGTCACATTTTTAATTTTTTAACCTATTAGATATGCAAACTTTTCAAATCTTTCTATTGTGTTATGTAGCCTCAGTATTAGGCCTTTAATGCTAATTGACAGAATTTTTCTATGTCAAATAGTTTTTGAGTTTTGGGGGTTTTTGTTAAAAAAACAAAAAGTGGTCTAAGTTACCCCGGGAGTCTAAGTTACCCCAGTTTACGGTATTATATGTGTTAATATTATATGATATTATCACAGGTATTTCTTTTAATATGTGGCCCAGTATGAATTCTCCTTCTTATAAAATTAGAATATGCTGAATATTACTGAGGTGAGGTTTATATCTGCTTCAACTATTAACATCTCTTTACTCATATTATAAATAATACTATCCTGGAAAGTTATGTCCAAGATAAAAAAAAACAAAAGAGAACAATAAATAAATTAAAAAGGGTCTTTTTTGTCTCTGCTCAAACAAACGTGATATTTTGCATCACCACACATATTTTTTTTAATTGCAAATACTTTTTAAATGCATTTAAACTTTAAAAAGGTCATTCTTCTGCCCTGAAAAAATTTGTTTTTTGCAGGTGTCTTTGGATTGGGTCTTCTGAAGAAAATGTGGCAAAACAGAAGAGTAAAACTTTGAACTAATGATACCTGTGAAAAATCTGAAATGTATGAGGATGGTTAATCACAAAACTGGTATTTAAATTCCTCAAAAACTGAAAGTGCTGAATGCATTAAATCCATCCTAGCAATAAACATTCCTTAATTGATTTGAAGAACTTGCATGTTCTGTTACAGCTCTCACTTTTTTTCACTGGTTCACTGGACACCATTGGTCTCTGTTTTTGCGCATGTATGCATGTGTGGTGGTGCAAAAAAAGCTCGTTCTGCTTCATGATACCTTTATAAAGATTGGAATTGACTCATCACTGTTCTTTTCATAATTTCATTAGTTCTTCTTTTTTGGTTTGCATGTTAGAATGTTGAATTTTGTCTAATACTTTGAGCTCAGTCCTTAAATAAAGATTTTGTATATTGATCTTTGAAGTGATCATTGTGTGAAATATTATCATATTGATCATTGAGTGTGTGAAATATGTAGAAAAAAATTCATTTCGAGATGTCTACCAACTTATTCTAAGTATATCTGTTCCTCATTTTACTTGACAGACCTCATGCCTTAGTACAATATCTCCAGGAAGAATTATGGAAAATACGCTTGTCAACCATGACTTAGGGATCTGATAATTTAGGTGAATTGCTCTATAAAACTTTTCTTGTTCACTTATCTCAATGTACACTTGTTTAAAAGTTGACCCAGTTTGTTTGGGAATTTTTTTTTAGAGCAATACCCAAAGCAAATGGATGATAGCATAGAAATCATTCTAGTCAGGAGAGTAGATATAATATTGTACTAATTTGTGAACTTTCAAGACATTACATCCATTATATTTATTAAGTATGTTACTGTAGTTGGTTATTATTAATGCTTATTAGTGTTATTTTTGTTCACTACCAAAGTGATCTCATTACCAAACTAGAAAATGTTTAGAAAAAAATTTGATTTATGAAAGTAGGATCCTGGAAACGCTTGGGTTAAAATACCATATAAGTTGCCTCAGCTTGTTTGAATTGGTATTAATATTTTGGTTAAATGAATGTTGGCAAATTTATAAATTGAATTGAAGGTTAAATCTATGCCTGTTGTATGTTGTATGCCCTTTTGGAATGCCTGTTGTAGATAGTAGCTAATAATTACCAGTAACATTACTTGAAAATTTTGCATAAATTTTAGTTGAGAACTAAACATAATGAATACCTAGCAAAGAAGGTGTCACCTAAGATATGGCTTTGAATTAAATTAACATACGTCTTCCTTTATCTAAACGCTTCAACTTTGTTTCCATTAGGAAGTATGAAATTCTCCCATATTCACTTTAATTTTAAGTGATAATTCAATGCTTATGTTCCCTACTACATTTACTTATACAACTGTTCTTTTAATCTTTGACTAAAATTTTAGGTTAATCTTCTGGCAGCGCGAGAAGGCTACGTACAAGCCTCACTGAAAGTAGAGTCTGAGCACTGCAATGTTCGAGGCCATCTGCATGGAGGCATGGCTGCCAGTCTGGTGGATATGCTGTCCACGATGGCGCTCATGACGTATGATACATCCAAGCCGGGCGTCTCTGTTGACATTAGCTTGTCGTGAGTTCAAAACCTTAAAAGTTTGAGGTGATGCTTGACTTTTGGAATAGAATTTTGTCATATTTGAATGTTATTCAAGAAAAAATTTAGTAACATGTGGTCTCTTCCAGTATAAAGTAATTTATCTTGTATAAAGAAAGGTTTCAACTAATTGATATAACTAACAATAATATTTATTGACTAATGTTTATGTTTATCTGATTTTTGTTAATTGATTATTTCAAACTACAATTTTATCATAGAATAATGCTTAAAATATTGTTCAATTTCAGTTTCAAATGATAAATATAACATCAACACTTCAGCTTTGAATTATCAGATGAACTCAGAACTGCAACAAGAGCCTTCAGTGAAATGCTGAAGAGAAAATAATGATCTATCATATTAGAACCCTACCTAAGTTGAGGGTGTAAAATATTACGTATTAAGTGCTCAATTGCTTTGTTTTCTTTTCAGGTATCAACACTTCAGCTTTGAATTATCATGTGAATTCAGATCTGCAAAAAAGTCTTTAGTAAAATCCTGAGAAAATATTGATCTATCAAATTAAAACATTGTGGAAGTTCAGGCCGTAAAATGCTACATATTAAGTGCTAATTTTTTTTTCTTCAGGTTTTTAGCAGCTGCCAAGCAAGGATCAGAAGTAATTATTTCAGCCGAGAGTTTGAAGCAAGGCAAGAATCTGGCCTTCCTCACTGCCAACATCACGGACGCCACCACTGGCAAGCTACTCATCACCGGCAAACACACCAAATATATTGCATGATCGTCACAAACCCAAATGATCATTGTTTGTACTACTCATTAATAATTTTCTTACTAGGTAGTTCAGTTATATAAACTCATTTGAAAAGGTAACAAGAAATTTTTCAGGAAAATCATTTTTTAGTCTGCAATCAAACTTGTATAAAGAAGAAACTTCTGCCAAATTAAACCACTATCATTGCTCCAAGGTCTGGTCTTGTCACAATTTGCTAAAATTACTTATTGCATTCATTTGCAGTATCATACATACAGTAACATTAGTACGTATCATAAAGAAACTACTCATGGGTGTTACTAAGTTCTTACACAAATTTTATAAGATTGCCAAGTCATTTTAATAATTTTTTTATTATTTTAATAAGATTGCCAGTCATTTCTCAGGTTCTTCATGAACTTAGTATTTTTCGGCGTTGCAGTTCATAATTCAGTGGTGATATTTGTATAAAAATTCATGACGGTCACACACCTGAACTAAAGTAGCACATTAGCCTTTAGCAGTTTGTGCATGACCTCACAAATAAAGCTATTTATCATTGCAGTAGTGTTACACGTTAATTAATTTCGAATTTTATCGACGTGTGTTTCGTAAGATCGTGCCGTAACAACGACTTTGCATTGAGATGTGGTTCAATAGGATTTTTATTTCCGTAGAATGTATGAGACTCCATTAAGTTTTGTAACACAGACTGATATTGTACTTATAATTATAAACATTGTTTTTTTTCATGTGGAGGAAAATGCAGAAAATAAAAATGCAAACATTTGGGCGAATTCCTTTTAATCACCACTTAGTTCAACAACAACTCTGATATTATGGAAGTACTCCAAGAAGGCGAAGTTGGATTCCTAGTATAAATTGTTCTTCAATAACCTTACAAATATGAATCTTTGGAAGTGAGCTCAATAGATGCAAAAGGAGAAAATTGTTTTCTAGAAGTAAACCCTAATGGAAGACGGCATGGCTTATTGCTCGAATAAAATAACTGTTAAATCGTAGGTAACAATCCTAGAAAATATCCTTTGACCAAAGTTTGCCTTAACATTGGTAACTTCAAATGCGTGCTTTGGTCCTGCACTCCTGCTACTATAAAACGTCCTTTTATTTAGCAGGAATGGCGCTATTTGCCATCAATGGAAAATAGCCTCATTGGCTATTGCCATCAATTCAGTTCAAAATTTATAGTATGAATAATTTCCTACTTGGACACTTGGAGAAAGTGCTTAGATACATTCGATCATGCATCCGCTAATGAACAATTTTCCTGTCAGACACAAATCGAATCTTTAGTATCATTTTAGATCAATAATAAATAAGCAACATTACAATATCAACCTTAGCAACAATAATGAACAACAAAACGTTAAAATATGTCATGTTTTCATTGTTAATAACATTTTCAAAAATTATGACCTCAAAATGTTAGGCGTTTCCCTTATTTTGTCCAACCCCTATATATGAATATATAGTTTAAACTTTATGCAAAACATTCAATATCTATAGCTAAAATATAAACAAACTCGTGCAAAAGTTACAATAAAGCTAGAGCCGTCAGGCAAATTCGGTGCTAGAACAGTCTTAAGGCATATCTGAAAAGTACAAAAACCACTTAATATTATTAACACTACCAAACATTACGGCTAATCATGACTAGGAATTGAGATTATTATTGTTGAGGATTCAAATGGCAAGGTGGCCAGTGACCATCACGACCAGTAATGCAAGCTCAAGGCCTCTCAACTGCTGACCAGAAAAAATAACAGATCAATGACTAGACATGGAATGTTTTGTTTACCTTATCATATATCATTTGTTATCATTTGTTTACCAGTGACCAACACGACTAGTAATGCAAGCTCAAGGCCTCTCAACTGCTGACCAGAAAAAAAAACAGATCAATGACTAGACATGGAATGTTTTGTTCACCTTATCATATAATATCCGCCATGAAGGTTCAAAGTTATTTGTAATAAAATAATTGAACTGTCAGTAGAAATTGCAGAAATAAACTTGAATATGCCTTGTTTCCATCACCAAGGTTGAAGCTTACACAGACATCGCACCTGACTTCCGTCTGGTTTAGCAGGAGATCTAACTTGTTTGTTATTAGTCACAAATTGTTTAATACTTAGCACGCAATGCTGTGACGGGAGACATTTTACCATAACATGTTACTGTGTCCATAACAAGAACGTTACCTATACAAAGCAATAATGTCAGATGTAAACGATTTAATGCTATTGCTAATGAGCATAAAACCTTATTAAAAATGTGAAAGTTATTGTCTACACCGCAAATAAGATTATTTAGTATGCCAACAGCTTTTAATCTTCAAAAAAAATGCAAAGGAATCTTGGTCTCATGAATCTATGGTCCTGATACACTCCTAGTAGAAAAACCTTAAGCATTATAAGAAAAATTTATCACAACGTATCACTTCTCTTGTAAATCAAAGATAATTAGTATCCACTTAAAATTTAACGTCATCACGGTATTATTCAGGATGTGCAATGTATTTCATAACAATGTAGAAGATTAAACTGAACAAGTTATTGCAGTTCCAAACACTTAAAATAATGAAAAAGCAACAAATACTATCATACTATCCACTTAATAACTCAAATTCATTTCAAACTGGATAAATCCAAAACAACACTCTTATAAAAACTCAAACCAAACCCAGGATTGATTTTGTTAAAGTTCCTTTTTCCAAAAAACAAGCCGGAACAACAGGAACACAAAGAATCTAAAATCCTGGACCCTAAAACGACATAAATCAGGAGTAATTACCAATCCAAACATTGCCAAAAATATCAGAAGAACAACACTTCAAAATATGAGCAATGTCTAAATACTACCATAAAATTTTAGGTACCAAAAACACCAATAAAAAAAACTTTGAACACACAAATTAATTATCGAATAAATTTTCAGAAAATTATAAAAAAAAATTTTCAACTGCAAAGCACTTGAGAAAACATCAAACAGGCATGAAATGAAAGACACTCTCTGAAGATAGGAAAGATTACAAGGCAATACAGGTATGGCACACACAACAGTTTAGCAAGACAAGAACTTTGTATCTTTGCTAATTTTAGGCACTTAGTGATCTACCACTCCTACTATTGGCTGGTTATTTTCTATTGAAGTTGTTGGTGTAACAGCTAATGTAAAACTTGCAAAATAATCATTCATGTAAGAAGAGGAAAAACTGCCTTGAAAAAAAATGTTGCATTTTAGAACAAGAAATTTCAAGCTAAAATGAAGATCTTTCTATGATACTGATAGCACTCAAAGAACTAAAATTAATTTGTATATCACTTCAAAAATTTTCAAAAATCAACTTGACAAAGGAAAGATGCTAATCATTGCACAGGTAAATTGCAGACTTCAAATTATATTTCTGCCTGGAGTTAATCATTGTAGACGTTGATGATGGAAGACTGTGGCCAGATGAGGTACTGCAGAGATGAGAAGCCAAACAAGAAGCACTGGAAGAACCACAGGAAAATGACACCTTTTCTGAGGTTGAGTTTGTAGCACAGCACAAGAGACATTATGCTGCTGAACACGTGACTTGCTAGCAGTATGATGGTCCTGCTCAATTAAAGATAAATTAATAACAGCCTCACACTATGACTACATAAGCATAAGAATTAGTTATCTTAAGATCCATAAACTCTATAAATTATTTAAGTTATCTTAATATGGGGCTATGGAAAAAGGTTGATTCACACAACATATAAATATTTTATTAAATAGTTACAAAACTTTTCTATTTTTTTTTAATTGTTAAAAAAAACAGCTCTGAAATTTTGATAAATCAATATAGAACAATTAGCATGCAAAATAATGCATTAAAGCAAAATTGCAGTACTCACGCAATCATCATATACTCATTGTAATTTGTTCCCAAGTAGAAGATTAGATCTGATATTTGGCCAAACATCTTGGTTGACACTCCATTGGGCCATAGCCATCCCATCTGAAAAGTCATAATTATGCATCCATTTTCAGCTACAATGCAAATAGGTACGGTATGTAACCAATAGTATATGAGACATATTATAACACAATAATTGAAATTACATCCTTTCCATTGCAGCCTCAACAACAGATGTTGCTAATTTATAAGCTGAACAATGCAGACACTGAGTATAGCGTGTAATATAAATGAATCATTGAAATATAAATTAAACATTTGAAAATGTTAAGAATTATATATGACATTCACATGCTCAGTTATTAAATGAATGCATCATATATGCAAGCATCATCAGTCCCTAATTAGCTTCAAATTGTGCTGTTAAGTCTGGTTTTACTAAAATACATAAAAATCACACAAGATGCAATTATGAGGCACATAATCATGCAGGCTGAAATGAATCCCTTATAGCCTAAGCCCTAAGTGATAAAGTCTGTTTATTGGAGACAACCAAATACCATACTCACAGTGACAAGGTAGTCTAATGTTAGAGTTAGTGTCATCGCAATAGGATGAACTGCAATGAAGAAACTACGGGGAATTTTGCGAGGCTTATAGTGGCTATTCATTTTTGAATTCTGCAATAAAAAGACAAGAAACTTGAAAACAGTTATTTTATCAGTTCTAATAGGTAAGCAGGGAACAAAATAAAGTATATTTTTCATGGAATATTATTGATTTGAATTTTTTGAAATACTGTTCAATGTCATATGTCAACAGTCAACCCTTTACAGTTTACTCTTTAGCTCTTAACTACAGAAAGTTAGACGAGATTCCAATATTTGGGTGAGACTCTTTTGACAAAAAATGTCAATTGTAAATTTTCAACTTAATAATTGACTACCGTATATTCTTATACCTAAATTTCTTTAATTCAGAGACAATATTCTTGAGAAAGCACTTGTCTTATCTCCAGAGTACCTATTGTATTCTAACTCAAGATTGTTGCAGAAAATTTTAGCCACTTGAGGACCTTGGGTGGGGACTGGGGAGTTGTGGCTTCAAGTTTTTAATACCAATTACCAACGCTAAGCAATTGGACCGTTCTGCCTTCTACATTCAACCGTCGGGTTGGACGCAATTGACGCCTGTCGGAACTATTATCTACTTACTTAAGAAGTTAAGAATTGCTACAGAAAAAACGCAATAGCCTAGTCATTAGTTGAATGATTCGAAATATTATTATTTGATGAAAATGGCTCAAGGCTTAGGCTGTCCGCACTTCTTCACCATCAACTAACCACTCGAGTTGGCCGAGTTGAAGTAACGCCTTCGACACACTGAGCACACCTGTGCGATTTTTCTTTAGCAGTCTTGTTTACATATAGATATTGCAACACGTCATACTGCTTTGTGATCACGTCTAACTTTTCTGAAATGTGCTCGTTGTGATTACAACGTCACACGTCAATTTTCATTGTCATAATTTAATACAGGCCTTGTTATAACTTATATTTATCTTGAAATTAACTTGAAACTTAATAAAGTTTTACAGGGTCTGTATATTTTTCTCAATTAGGTTAAAGGCTGATTCCGCCTCACCTCTCTCAGTTGTCCAATGCGCAACTAGTCGAACATTTCCCCACTAATTGTCTCTCTCTCTCACACAATATATATATATACCTATAAGGAGCCAAGAAAATATACGAATCATATACGAAGAATAGGCCTGATGTCAGTGATGTGGCCTTCCGCCGATTCTTACTTTTCGTGACTTGTTAACAGAAGATCTAAAATAGTGTCATTAGACTGGATCTTTTCAGGACTGACGATAGTTTGAAATAGATACTGGACTTCCACCGGGTTCGATATGGGGCTAGGCATTTCAAGTCTGAACATATATTTTTCCATAGCTTTATCTAGTCTGTTCTTGAACAAGTTCATACTAGGAACGCCAACAACGTAATCGGGGATGCTGTCCCACATTTCGGTGATTTGAAGCGAGAAATAATGTTGTCGCATGGTTAAGTTACAGCGCAGCCGTGGCCCCTGGTGTTGGTTCTTGTTTCGAATTCTAGTAATCCTTCAGGGACCTTGTATAAACCAATAGTACATATACTTCAATGAGGTCCCCACGCAGACGTCGATAACTGAGGCTTCAAAGCTTCATTATCTTTAATCTTTCTTCATAGGACTTGTCCTTCATGCCTGGAATTATCCTTGTTGCACGTCTTTCAACATTTTCTATTAAATTTTTGTCCTATTCAGATATCGGTGACCACACAACGTTTCCAAACTCTAGATTCGGGCGTACGACAGCAACAAACAACTGCTTCATCGCTTCTGCATCTCGAAACTCGTAAGAGCGTCTGATTAGTCAAGGATTTTGTTGGATGTATTAGCTTGCGTTTCAACATGCTTAGAAAATTTCAGCTCCTTGTCGACATAAACTCCGAGATCTTTTCCCACACTAGACTTTTCAATCATTACTCTCTCGTTACAACCATGTCTTCTTATACTGTAAACTTGCTGCTGTGTTTTTCCCGAGATGAAGTAGTCTGTTCTAGTCTTAAGGTCAGTATTATTGGGTTCCTAAACTGTGATGCCGCTCCGACGAATATACCGAGTCATATGTTCGTCGAAGTGGGAACTGTGATTGATAATATTGATACGCCTGTCACTAGTGGGTAGTGGCACACGATGGCCATTCAGCACTTACGAGGTCTCGTGTGATTTTGATAGCAATTTTTTCCTACATAGAAATGTATAGCAGAATATAAGCAAACCTTGCAACGATTGGCTACTGTTGCTGCGCGCCCACTTATAGTAGTAAATACGGTCACCGTTTAATTAAAACTGTTCATCTACTATTACCGCGTACCAGAGGCAAATCTACAATCTTCGGGGTACGCGGTGAGCCTTGGTGGTATGCGAATGCTGTGCGCGACCTGTTATGTGTTACTTGTTCAGCAAAAGATTAGAAACACTGGTTCTGAGCGCAAGACCATTGAAACATGGATACAGTTAATCAGTGAAGAGAAGACTGTCCCGTCCTGTATGACATCTCGCTCTACCGTGTTGATCATAATTACCTAGTCTTGTGCAGCCAGCAGCAGTGAGCAGACAGGCACAGACTGATGAAGGGTCAGTGCGTTCCAACTCGCGTGTTGGGTGGTTGTGCGCCTTGACTCTCTGCTAGCATCTGGGCTTCGGACTACTTCAGAGCCGAAGCTAGTGAAAGAAAGAGTGTCAGTGATTTAATCACAAAACTAATCTTCCCTAATTATATTATGTCATTTTTGTACACTAGACTATAAGTTCTTACGTTATAGTATTATGTAAATACTGAACTATTTCCAATTTTTTATATGGATTGGAACGAACTGAATTTTCACTCAGCTATGTAGTTAGGTTTGTTATGTTATAATACGAAAATGCAATCAATACGATGCGAAATAAATCACAACTGGTTTTAACCGGCTGCGGTGAGTGGTCATCAAAATCCTTACAAAAAAACATCAATATATTAGGCACTTCGCCGCCCATATGCAGCGAAATAGTACATTCCTCCCTGAAGGTTACGCTAGTTTGAGACGCGCAGTGTAGTCCCCGTAGAGTGGGTGACGCGGCAGACTACCTCGTCAAGTCCAAAGTTTTTTTAGACAAGGCCTTACCGTCAACAGACGACTGTTGTTATCGCAAGCCAACGACATAAGAAATTTATAATGTAAACTTATGAACTATTGGTCAAGGAATCACTACGTTACAAAATTACTTCTTAAATTAATGGCATCCACATACAATGAAACTTATTTTTCTTAAACCTCAGCGTTCCAGAATTGGAGTTTTTCGATGTTTTTCAATTGAATTTGAGCAACTAAAATTTTGATTTGTGTGTTATCAAATGTGATATTAAATCGCACAAGTAGAAATAAAAACGAAGTAATCAAGCTAGAGATAAAATTAGCACTAGCTTACCGAACTATCTTCTAGATGTAGTTAATGATTTTCTTTGTCAACATGTGCATTGAAATTGTTTAAAAAATCTGTAAAGAACAGATTAAGTCAAAATTGAGTGAGACTAATGTGTTTTTGTGTCGTCTTCATGTATAACAAATTGAATCTGTTCGGTCGAAATTTATGTATTGTATGAATGTTGAATAGTGCAATTAATGAAGACGCTTTTCGAGTTTTCCTGGAAATTTAGTTTAACTTAATTTATTTTAAATATAAATTATTTCTATCATTTTTCAGTATAGCAATAAAATTCTCAAAAAGCGAAGGTGTATTCTTGAATAAATGATTTAAAATTAATGAGTCATGCAGTTCTTTAAACACTGACAATGAATAAAAAAATTTATTCTAACTGAGGGACTGCACCGAAATAATGTTAATTTGTATTTTTTCAACTTGTGACTGAATAGTGATGAATGTAACCAAACTACACGAGCATAGCGACAATTTTTTTCCTGTCGAATCCTGAACTGAGTTTTTCTCTCCGCCATAACAAAGTGTGCTAGTTAATCGAAACTATTGTGTAGTTATAGTGCTCAGCTTGCAGCTATTGTGCACAGTGTATAATAATAGTGCACAGTGTATATCACACAACGTGTAGTTCCAGAGCACAGAGATATGTCTGTGCTGCGTGTGTTGCTGTACAGTGCTGTGCTCTGCTGCTGTACGCTCACAGCGGCAGCGCGGGGCATAGATACGCTGCTTAGCCTGCGGGAGACGGTGAGTGAGGGGGGGGGATGTCCTATTTGGGGATAATTTGTATAGGGTAAATTAACAAGCCGAGTTGATTACTGCTTTTGAGGTAATTTTTTATCTTTTTCTAGGGTAAACTTCATGCATACAGCGGTCCTCACACTAAGCGAGGTAATAACTGCTTTTGGGGTAATTTTTATCTTTTTCTAGGGTAAACTCCTTGAATACAGTCGATATCAAACTAGGCGAGGTAATAACTGCTTTTGGGGATCTTTTCTATATTTTTCTAGGGTAAAATCCTTGAATACAGCGGTTCCAAACAAGCCAAGGTAACAACTTCTTTTGGAGTAATTTTTTATATTTTTTCTTGGGTAAACTCCTTGAATACAGTGGACCTCAAATTAGGCGAGGTAATAACTGCTTTTGGGGCAATTTTTATATTTTTCTAGGGTAAACTCCTTTAATGCAGCGGTCCTCAAAATAGGAGAAGTAACAACTGCTTTTTGGGGTAATTTTTATATTTTTTAGGGTAAACTCCTTGAATACAGCAGTCCTCAAACTAGGCGAGGTAATAACTGCTTTTGGGGTAATTTTTATATTTTTATAGGGTAAATTCTTTGAATACAGCGGTCCTCAAACAAACCGAGTTGATTACTGCTTTTGAGGTAATTTTTATATTTTTCTAGGGTAAACTCCTTGAATACAGCGGTCCTCAAACTAGGCGAGTTAATTACTTTACTACTTTTGGGGAATTTTTTATATTTTTCTAGGGTAAACTCCATGAATGCAGCGGTCCTCAAACTAGGCGAGTTAATCACTGCTTTTGGGGTAATTTTTCTATTTTTTATGGTCAACTCCTTGAAAACAGCGGACCTCAACCTAGGCGAGGTAACAACTGCTTTTAGGATAATTTTATATTTTCTAGGGTTAACTCCTTGAATACAGCGTACTTCAAACTAGGCGAGGTAATAACTGTTTATGGGGTGATTTTTATATTTTCCTAGGGTAAACTCAATGAATACAGCGGACCTCAAACTAGGGGAGTAATAACTGCTTTTGGGGTAATTTTTATATTTTTCGGAGGTAATTTCCTTGAATACAACTGCCTTCTAAGTGGGAAGGGGTAATTTATAACTTTCAGAGCAATTTAGCTGTTTTCTGCGGTGAATATATCTATGATATTTAATATAGTAATCTGTAAATGCGAATCTATCTATAATCTATATATGCGAATCAAATTTAAATTCTACGCGAAACGAGAAATAGTCGCTTTGTGTTGAATTGCGTGATTAAGGTGAAAAGACGACGCAGCCGTCGCGTTGAGAACATGTCGTATATGATATCATCGCGTATGTGATATCATTGCTGACATTACCGTCGTTAGGAATATCGTCGTAACTTGTCACTCGTCAGGTTTATAATTTTCTTACATATTTTTTATTCATTCATAATTTTTAAGAGCATATTTTAGACATTTTCTACGTGTACAATTCCATGTACAGCGACGTACATTTCCATTTCAAACCTTTTCGGAATATTTTTTTTCCGACAACACTTTTCATTTTGTAAAATTTTTCTGCTGAATTTTTAGGCCATACATTATCATTTATTTATTTATTTATGATATTTTTCAACGACATTCGTTGTTTTCGTCGCCTGTATACACTCAAAGATATTTGTGAGACTTTGTCAAAATAACGATGCACTTTTCGTCCTTAATTGTTTATTATCCTGACCCAGTTCAGCTCGCAAAATAGGGCGTATCAGGGCTTCTGTAAAGTGTGTCATTACTTGGACAATATATAACCCATTGATTGTTTGAACGATATTACCCACTCATTTATCTCAGTGTGGACGTCTTCCACGTTATTTTTAAGGCTATCTCTGCAGGGATGAGTTATTTTTAAGGCTATCGCTGCAGGGATGAGTTATTTTTAAGGCTATCGCTGCAAGGATGAGTTATTTTTAAGGCTATCGCTGCAAGGTTATCGCTGCAGGGATGAGTTATTTTTAAGGCTATCGCTGCAGGGATGAGTTATTTTTAAGGCTACCGCTGCAGGGATGAGTTATTTTTAAGGCTACCGCTGCAGGGATGAGTTATTTGTAAGGCTATCCCTGCAGGGATGAATAAATCGAACCTCATATATATACAGGCGCTGCCTCTTTGTTGACATGAGCTACTAAGGAATAATATTTATATCGTATGAATATAGTTTTTTAAGAGAATCAAAGTCAACAAAGACTAGGGGCGATAATCTTAAAGCCGTTCTTTAATGAAGCTTATTAAAAACTTGGACTACACAGTTACTAAGGAGTACTATTTATATCGTATGATTATATAGTTTTTTAAGAGAATCAAAGTTAACAGAGACTGGGGTGATAATCTTAGCCTATCTTCAATGAAGTTTATTAAAATCTTTGACTACACAGATACTAAGGAATAATATTTATATCGTATGATTATATAGTTTTCTAAGAGGATCAAAGTCAAAAGAAACTGGGGCGATAATCTCGGCCGTTCTTTAATGAAGCTTATTAAAAACTTTGACTACACAGATACTAAGGCATAATATTTATATCGTATGATTATGTAGTTTTCTAAGAGGATCAAAGTCTATAGGGGCTTGGGCGATAATTTCTGTCGTTCTTTAATGAAGTTTATTAAAAAGTTTGATCATTTGAAATATACATAAGGCACCATCCACCCACACAGGGGAGAGCGGAGCTACCAATTGATGGGAAATATTCTAAACCATCACAAATGGTTAAGATTGAATGGTTAAGGACACCATTAATGGTTGTCTCTGCCAATCAGAAGGCTCCACAATAGCCATTAGGACGGCCAATATATCGCTGTCGTGGTGGCCAACTTCATCCTTAGTCCCACCATAAAAACTTGACGTGATAACTTTTTTTTGTCCACGTGCCACGTGCTGTATTTTGTCCACGTGCCACGTGCTGTATTTTGTCCACGTGCCACGTGCTGTATTTTGTCCACGTGGGTTGGTCACACCAAATGGGTTGGTCACACTAAATGGGTTGGTCACACTAAATGGGTTGGTCACACTAAATGGGTTGGTCACACTAAATGGGTTGGTCACATTAAATGGGCTGGTCACATTAAATGGGCTGGTCACGCTAAATGGGTTGGTCACACTAAATGGTTGGTCACACTAAATGGGTTGGCCACGCTAAATGGGTTGGTCACACTAAATGGGTTGGTCACACTAAATGGGTTGGTCACACTACTAAAGATGCACTATTTTTGTAGTTCAAATCTGCAATTTTGATCCCAATTTTTTTATTAAAGTTATTCGTCATTTAAGCAACAACGAGCCTCTGTTTGGAGTCTACAAGAATATCTGCTAAGCGGTAATTTTTCATTGCAACACAGTCTAATTAACTCTAATTTCTAACTTTATAACATGTAACCTGTAACCTAAATTTGTAACCCTTTTCCCTGACATTTTGTCTTATATAATTGACATTTGCATTTCGTTTTATATAGTTTTTGCACTTAAAAGCTTTCTTAGGATTGTGGAAAGTTTGATGTAGTTCAATGCTAAAAATTTTCAAATTAAAACTAATAACGATTTTGAATCAAAACTTATAATTCAGTGTCTTGACGTTTGTCAAGATTTATCATCTACGGCATTTCTTTCTTACTTCTTTATGATCTTTTATCATTTATTACAGCATGTCTTTGAATCAACATAAACCAAAGGCCCGAACCCCAAAGACGCATCGCATTTCTGAACCTATTTTCATTCAGATCATTTTGGATTTAACAGTTAGAAAAATTTATCATTTTTATAAAAATAAAATTTGGATCTGACGTTATACTCTTATATTAATTAAAACCAACAGGTTTTGTTGCAATAATAATCAGATAGAATTGAATGGTAAACTTTTTATGATGATTTCTATTGTAACCTGGTATTTATATGAAAACTTCTCACAACGTGACACACTCGAAAAAATATTAACTTAAAACCACTTCCTTACCCTGACAGGGAATGTTTCAAGTCAGTTCCTAAGAACATAATTTCCAAAAGTTCAAAAGTGTTAGTAAATTCTAAGAGTTCTGGACCTATACTTTCAAAGCTCGCTAAGTGAACGTAAGTATATACTTACGCTCTATTTCCTTGTCTATGATTGGTGGATTTGGCTTGAAAGGCCGTCAATGATTGGCTGATGAACTTACGATCTCTTAACTTTTTTTGAAAGAATGAGCCCTGGAATTCATTTCACCTCACTCAGACAGCTGAGTAATACATTGTCTAAAATAGATGCATTATATATGCCCGTGTGTGGGTGATACTGACCAAATTGTACTTAGCAAACGGGTGTATCAGTGCTACGTGTGTCCAAAGTGTCTTTTTTTTAGACACTATCCACTATATTTCGTTTTTGAGTGTTCTTCGGGAACTGATAAGTCCAAGTTTGTCACCTGAATGTTGATGTTTTGTTGCTATTCCGAACCATACGAATATATCCTTTCAGTTCAGATCCTTTAACCCTGCCAGAACTGACACCCAACACCAACATGTTGAACATAACGCTCTCTCGTGTCCATTACAACGCCAACACGTGTGAGAAATTCTAAATTTCTCACCGAAAATTATTGAAATTTCAGTTAAATAATCAATGATAATACAGGGTATATAAATATAAAGTAATTTGTTTCTGACTCGCAGTGCGGTCGTCCTTTGTCCGACTGTGCGGACTGGTCAATTTCGGGCACTTGGAAAACAATCTAAAAATCTAACAATCTAAATCGAACAATCTAAAAAATTCACATATTTTATGCAGTGCTGGGCCTATAAGCTTCAAAATTCGCTAAGTGAACGTAAGTACTTACGCTCTATTTTCTTGTCTATGATTGGTGGATTTTGCTTGATAGGCCGTCAATGATTGGCTGATGAACTTAACGATCTCTTAACTTTTTTTGAAAGTATGGGTCCAGAGCAGTGGTAGATTCCATCAGTCCTACGTAATGAACTTCCAGGCTAATACTTTCAAAAAAAGTTAAGAGATCTTAAGTTCATCAGCCAATCATTGACGGCCTTTCAACCAAAATCCACCAATCGTAGACAAGAAAATAGAGCGTAAGTACTTACGGTAACTTAGCCAATTTTGAAAGTATAGGCCCTAATCCGTATACTTTGTTCCGTGTTTTTCCAGTATAAGTTGACCAGTGTTTCCTACGATTCGGTACCTGCAACAGCGACATGCTCATCGGTTATTAAGTATCTCTTAAATCCTTCCTACAAATCTTATTCTCTATCCCGTGGTTTGCGTGAATATGTCGTGTCAATTTTCCTTTTTAGCGCATTTTCTCATTTATGGAATAAAATGCACTATTGTGCTCGCCATGCCCGTCTGTCCGTCCGTCCGTGACCTCAAGTTTTCGTCGACGAGAAAATGCCCGCTCTGTCACTCACTGCAGTGAGTACTGAGTTATATATGTATATATTTTTTTTGTTGCATTAACTCTATGCCTGATTTGCTTCCGTGGGAAGTTGGACATAAAGTTTAAGGCTACGTCTTTTAAGTCAATAGCGCAATCAAGTTTGTTTAATATTTAAAATCAAAACTCGGCTGGTCCGATTAGATTACTAAAGTATTTTTAAACTCGTTAATTATATCAAAGCTATTCTCAAATTTATAATTACTTTTATTCGAATTTATGTCAAAAATTATCTTCAAATCAAGTTTTATCAAATTTCTATTCAAAGATATATTCAAATATATAGCGGGGTGGAGCAATATACACTTAGGCTGTTAAGATTTTACTGCTGAGGATTGTGCTATGCTAGTTTAAGTCTTTGATCTAATTTCAAACGCATTTGAACCTCGTACTATTCTTTCTGTATTTCCAAGTCCAACTTCCTACCCCTTACACTGATTTCCTCTAAATTTCCTAAATTTTTTTATTCTACCAAAAGTGCAAACACTGGGCATTAAAAACCTAGATCAGTTGCTGCATCAATATAAATTAATCTATATTGTGACTATACATTTGTGCTGTGAGACTTTATTGCCCTGCGATATGGTCTCGACTAGGTTTTTTATTTCTTTCTGTAGTATCGACTTTCTGGCGCCATAACGGTTTCAAAACTCGCTAAGTGAACGTAAGTACTTACGCTCTATTTTCTTGTCTATGATTGGTGGATTTGGCTTGAAAGGCCGACAATGATTGGCTGATGAACTTACGATCTCTTAACTTTTTTTGAAAGTATGGGCCCGGGACTTCATTTTTCGTATCTTTCATCGTTACGTCATGATAGCGTCATTATTCCTTCTCTACCAACCCTGAGTCAACATGAACCCTCTCGGCCCATACTTTCAAAAAAAAAAAAATTAAGAGTTCGTAAGTTTATCAGCCAATCATTGACGGCCTTTCAAGCAAAATCCACCAATCATAGACAAGAAAATAGAGCGTAAGTACTTACGTTCACTTAATCATAGACAAGAAAATAGAGCGTAAGTACTTAAATCCACCAATCATAGACAAGAAAATAGAGCGTAAGTACTTACGTTCACTTAATCATAGACAAGAAAATAGAGCGTAAGTACTTACGTTCACTTAATCATAGTGTCCACCTCATACCTCTCCTGTCCACCTCATACCTCTCCTGTCCACCTCATACCTCTCCTGTCCACCTCATACCTCTCCTGTCCACCTCATACCTGATCTCCTGTCCACTTCATACCTCTCCTGTCCACCTCATACCTCTCCTGTTCACCTCATACCTCTCCTGTCCACCTCATGCCCCAGCCGTCCTCCTGCCGATGCAGGCGCCAGTGTCCGTCAGTGTCCGCCAGTAGCCGTACATTTACAAGCTCTTTAGCCGCGGTCACATCAACATTGATGTTGGGGCGGCTGCTAGTGAAGCTTCTGTCTGTCCTGGCGCCATCAACGAGTCTCCTAACTACACTTCCAATTCGACTGTTTTCTCAGCAATATTATCCCAGACGTCGTCTCCTCTTCATTCTCTTGTTTAATGTTTTCTCGTCGTGATTATTTAGTCGTTTTTATGTTGTCTCGACGCGGGTTTTGGCGACGACTGCTTATGCAAGGTGGTAATTTTGTCGCAATTCTGCGTTGTCATGACAAGCCTGAGAGATCCTTACTTTGCCCTAGAGCTGACCGAGTGCAAACAAGAAGGCCTCTTGCTTGACTACAAAAACAGCTCTCTAGTGTGCTGTTATTTTGTGGTAAACGTTCACTCGTACTATAATAATACGTTTGCAGAATACAAATCACTTATTTACTCAACGAGGCACAAACGTTAGTGTTACTCGAGTGAGTTGAGAAGAACACTTTGTACCTATGATGTGGTATGCTGCGCATGCACGCACCAGTATGTGTGTTGCTCGTTGTTAACACCATATCATAAGTAGCATTCACATCACCCATTCATTAACAATTTATGCGAAGCATACTTTCCTTCGTTGGTATTTGTGGCAGGCTTGATTTGCTTGCCTGAGGGCAGGTTGTTCTCTCCCCCCCCTCACGTCTGGCGCCAAGTGTCGCTACAAGCCCCACCCACTCGCGGGTTGCCGTGTGGCAGTTGTCGTACATGGTGACCTCCGCCAACTCCCTCTTTGCAATTGCCAGATACTGCCACATTATAGACTCGATTATATCAGCTTATCCTCTTCAAGATTAGGACATATTTGGCGAGATGAATTTGTAGAGCTAATGATGCGCATCGGTATTTTGCTTCCCCCAACCACGGAGACTTGATTGATAGACATGCGGTATCTCGGCTGTAGCAGGCCATGGACTCGAGATGCCTCCTACTATTTATTGGCTATCTCAGCAGGACTTGCAGGATGAACTCTTTAGTGTGATCACGTTTCCTATCCTCGGTAACTTGAGAACTCGTCTTCCTTATTGAGCTCGCTTGCCTACGTGCCTGCTAATGGGCCATTCCTTTCTCTTGCCTGCTTGCCTGCTAATGGGTCATTCCTTTCTCTTGCCTGCTTGCCTGCTAATGGGCCATTCCTTTCTCTTGCCTGCTTGCCTGCTAATGGGCCATTCCTTACTCTTGCCTGCGTGCCTGCTAATGGGTCTATCCTTTCTCTTGCCTGCTAGTGGGCCATTCCTTTCTCTTGCCTGCTAATGGGCCATTCCTTTCTCTTGCTTGCTTGCCTGCTAATGGGCCACTCCTTTCTCTTGCCTGCTAATGGGCCACTCCTTTCTCTTGCCTTCTAATGGGCCATTCCTTTCTCTTGCCTGCTAATGGGCCATTCCTTTCTCTTGCCTGCCTGCCTGCTAATGGGCCATTCCTTTCTCTTGCCTGCTAATGGGCCTTTTCTTTCTCTAGCATGCTAATGGGCCATTCCTTTCTCCGGCCTGCTAATGGGCCCTTCCTTTCTCTTGCCTGCTTGCCTGCTAATGGGCCATTCCTTTCTCTTGCCTGCGTGCTTGCTAATGGGTCATTCCTTTCTCTTGCCTGCGTGCTTGCTAATGGGCCATTCCTTTCTCTTGCCTACGTGCCTGCTAATGGGTACTTCCTTTCTATTGATTTATATATTATTTATATGTAAGTTCTATATATCAGGTGCAGCACTCACCTTGAACAGGTCGTTGTTCCTGCAGCTGAAGGGCAGGTGCAGCAGCTGTAGCCGCAGTCTGTGCAGCAGCTGTGTGCTGCAGCTGATGAACTGTGGCAGGTGCACGCAGTTGAACGGCAGGTGCAGCACCTGAGCCCCGCACGGCAGCTCTGCGGGTCATTGTAATTTATAACATCACATATAAAGATTAATTTAATTAGTACCTAATTTAATTAAATTACTATTATTAAATTATTTAATTTAATTATTTCTTTAATTATTTTTATTAAATCATTCTTAATAAATACATAATCATTGAGGTCATTAAACTTATAACAACACATATAACAATTATTTTAATTAATTATTTAATTAAATTAATTAATTATTTAATTATTTTTATTTCATATATCATTATTACATCATTCTTAATATGGATAATCATTGAGGCATTGATATTATAATCAATAACATTTTTATATTATCATTATAATTTATAACATCACATATAAATATTATTTTATAATCATTCTTAATAAATTGATAATCATTGAGGGTTATTACAATGTATAACTTCACATATAACAATTATTTTATATGTGCTTCACATCAGGGACATTACAATAATATATAATAGGTATAAGTGGGGGACATTACATAATAAAAATGTAATTCAATCCATGTTAAGTAGGGGACATTACAATTTATAATATCACATGAATAACATTATTCCATCATCATTCCTGATACATAATCATCAACACATTGATAATAAAATAGATTACATTATTCCATCATTATTACTGATGTATAATCATTGTGGCATTGAGATATACCTTTCACTTAAATAGGCTACGTTTATTTTCAGAAAAAACTAGGATCTGGGCAATCTTATCAAAATAGATTTAAAGCTAAAATAAATCTCAACATTTCAACAAATATTAACTTAGAACTCTCATTTAACTCCAAAGTCTGAAGGCAACTTGAACTGTTGCTTAAAGGAAAAATTCTATTAACTTAAACAAAACAAATGTACCTATATTATATAAAGATATATTATATTATATATTATTATATTAGATATTCTTATTCAAGCCTTCCCATTCCCCATTTATATTTATTCATGTTTATACAAATATAATTGATTAAGATATAAATTGATAAACATCAATGAAATATAGATAGTAAACATATGTATAAAAGATATAAATATACAAGTAAATAAATAAGAAAAAAATATATAAGTAAGTAGTATAAATGATAACAAAAATATAAGTGACTAGTTATAAATTAAATCTCTTGGCCAGATGCCAATAAAAACTCCAATAAAAATATAAATTATCTGTCAAAAATAATTTTGATTGCTATAACAGATTGTTGGATCAATTTGATGGTAGGATGCTATATTATATTATTATATACCTAATAAATATCAATCTAAGATGAATAATGAGGTATTTTTAATTTAAAATGAATAATATACATTTTCAATCTAATATAAATAATGAATACGGTATTTCTTATCTAATATTAAAAACATATATTTTCAATCTAATATGAAGAATGAATATTCTTAATCAAATATTAAAAATATATATTTTTCAATCTAATAGTAGGTATGATTACTGAATATTTCTAATCTAGTATGAAAAATATATATTTTTGATCTAATTCAAAGAATGAATACAATATTTCCAATCTACTATATAAAATATACATTTTCAATCATATATACTGGTAGGTAAATAATGAATATGCTATTTCTAATCTAATATATAAATAGGTACACATCTTCAATCTTATATAAACAATGAACATTATTAACCTAACAACACTAATATATAAAATATACATTCTCAATCTAATATAACAATGAACATTATTAACCTAATACTGTATGAATTATATACATTCTCAATCAAATATAAATAATGAACATGGTATTTCTTATCTAATATAAAAATACACATCTTCAATCTAATATAAACAATGAGCATTATTAACCTGACCCTAAAGCCTGCCCCCTACACTCACTGTTGACGGGTTGCCCCCGCCACGCACGCTGCAGTTTCTTCACAAACTTGTCGCACGAGTACAGCTGGTTCAGCTCAGCTGGTGCAGACATGCCACCTGCCACCTGGTCTACAGATGTTGTATTTGTACCAGCTGTTGAATTCATTATAGTTGTTTTCATATCTTCAGCATGCTTAACTTTCTTAACTTTTCTAATTTTTACTTTAGAATCAACATTTGACGGCAAAGGCACATGGTTTTCAGCTGCAGTTATGTTCATACCAGCTGTTGAATTTATTATAGTTGTTTTCATATCTGCAGCATGCTTTATTTTTTTAATTTTCATTTTAGAATCAACATTTGACGGCAAAAGTGCCTGGTTTTCAGCAGAATTTATGTTCGTACCAGCTGTAGAATTTATTGTAGTTGTTTTCACATCTTCATCATGCTTTACTTTTCTAATTTTTCTTTTAGTATCAACATTTGACGGTGAAGGTTCATCATCTTGCTCTTGTGACTGAGTGACATTAGCATTATTTTTATGTCCTTTCTTTTTATGTTTCTTGGAAGGTAAATTATTAGGAAGCATTGTTTGTTCTTGTTTCTTGATCTTTGTTGACTCTTCACAGGATATTTTTTTCAAAGGAGAAACATTAAGTAATTCATTATTACTTTGTAACGAAGGCTCCATGTTTGCCGCTGGCGTGCTGCCGTTGGGACGCATTTTCTTCGGCTTCTTGTTTGGTCGCTCCAGCGCTCCATCAGCTCCAAGGTTTGGCCGCTCCAGAGCTCCATAAGCACTCTTGTTTGGCCGCTCCAGATTTCCATAAGCACTCTTGTTTGGCTGCTCCAGATTTCCATAAGCACTCTTGTTTGGCCGCTCCAGGGCTCCATCAGCTCCAAGGTTCCCTCCCTCGCTCCTGATGACTCTGATGGCCGGCTTCTTATTTGGCCGCTCCAGCGCTCCATCAGCTCCAAGGTTCCCTCCCTCGCTCCTGATGGCCGGCTTCTTGTTTGGCCGCTCCAGGGCTCCATAAGCACTCTTGTTTGGCCGCTCCAGAGCTCCATCAGCTCCAAGGTTCCCTCCCTCGCTCCTGATGGCCGGCTTCTTGTTTGGCCGCTCCAGCGCTCCATCAGCTCCAAGGTTCCCTCCCTGGCTCATGATGGCTCTGATGGCTTCATCCAGGCTGTGGTTGGTCAAGTCTACGTTGGATTCATCAGCCTCATCAAAACAATCAACAAAAGCTGGATCATCGGGCGCTACTTTGCTGCTTCTCCTTTTCCTTTTCTTCTTCTTTATTGTATTCTCATTTTCTGAAAAAATACTCCGGCTTTCATCTTTTCTTTTGTTTACATTTTCAATTGCAATTTTTTGTTTAATGTTGTCATCATTGCTGCCTGTTGATAACATGTCATGTAATTTATTGTTAGAATTATTATTATTATTATTATTTTTCTTCTTACTGATGGAGCTTGACATTATGAGTGGTATTGTCTGTCTAGCCTTGACACTTTTCTTGCCAGTTTTGTTGACAGATTCTCTGGCTTCTTGAGCAGCATTATTACTGGGCCTGATTTTCTTACCCATCTTAACAAAAAGATTTTTGCATAGGCACTTTTATTTGAAGATCTCTTACTTGATTACTTAAGTGATGGGGTATTAACAAGATATAATATTCAGAATATTATTAATATCACTTAAATCTGTTGGGGTAGAGATACATACATCAATTTAGTTAGACATTGAAAAACTTACGCAGACACATGATGGAAGTAAGAACAATCTTGCTGACAAATTTAGTTATACATTTATATTATCCACAAGTCTGTTCACAAATTATATTTTTTTATTATAAGTTATAGAGAAATTTTAATAATTAATTACAAATCCCTGGGAAATTTTTTTTTGTCCAACCAAGTTGTTTTGCTACTTACTTGTGACTTGACCTGTTCAACTCTAAACTACAACTCAAGTTAAAACTCTACTACATGATATGGATCAAACAAAATTCAAACATTTCTCATGATTACTTCATATGACAAATCTATAAAAATTTTCATTTCATACTATATGAAAAATCTATAAAAAATTTCATACATACTATATGAAAAAATCTATAAAAATTCTCATATCCATACAAATATAGCTTTGGAGCAGTTTTGTATGTATGAGTTTTAATAACAATGATACAGTGTATTTGCTGTTTTTCATGCTTTCAAGGCACAATCACTAAGTAAAGAGATGAGATGTCAACAGTTAATTTGAAGTGAGTTTACATTCTGCATGGAAATAACACTAATAACACATCAAGCAACAAAAATTAAACACATTAATATGTTAATGCAATAAAACAAAATAAATAACACATTAACAACATCGTATTGAGAATTTTTTTTGACATTGTATTGAGAATTTTTTTTTACAATGAAAATGTAAATCAATGAATGCTCTGGCTACTAGCCACCTGTGTTCAATACACGGGTGGTAAATAGTTGTTAATACACAACTTTAATAGTCGAGCCATGCAAGCCAACTTTAGTGTGTGACAACACAGTCCACATCCAGGAAAGCACACAGCACTATTTTTAGCACATTTACTCATTTATGGACAAAAAAGGCGCTATTGTGCTCATCATGTCTATCCACTTGACTTCCGTCTGTGACTTTACGGATGGATGAGAAAATGCGCTCTCTGTCACTGCAGTGAGTACCTGATCTCATTTTTTTCTCAACATACTTTGGCATATAACATAGGTGGATACAATGACAATATAAATTCTGATACACCAGGCACATTTTTCTGCTAATGGCTGTTTACCATTTAACACATTGACTACGTATTGGTACATATGCGTACCACGAAATGTATTTCTCCAGGAGGTAGTGGTACATAATTCAGGTTGCCTAAAATTGTCCAAATCCGAGAACAAAAAAGGCCGATAATTCAATGTATAGTCAAATGGGGTAAGACAGGATCGCAGCCTTCATGGGGTAAGAAAGGACCAGCCCGTATCATGCATTCTAATTGCACTGAATTTAATTTGATAGAAGAATATGTTAGAGCAATCATTGCATGTCATTTCAGTGCTGGTTTCAACCCTCTTCTGCAAATAATGAATTTCTGGCTAATTTTTAAAGAAAACTTATGTAAAGAAGGGTCACAAAATAGTTAACCCTGCTTGGGAAATAAGCTCTGTCTAATAACAAAAAAATTTTTGGCCAGGTTTGTGAATGTAGGCAGGTAACCTCAAGTAATAAGCAACTTTTGAGACATACTAGGCATTTCCACCTGCTACCATCACTGCCTGACATGTATTCCAAAATGGGGTAAAAAAGGACCGGACATGGGGTAAGACAGGACCACTAAATGATCCTGCTTTACCCCACAAGTGGTCCTATCTTACCCCACAAATGGTCCTTTCTTACCCCATAGTTTATCAAAAATAGCTTTTAAATGAATATATTATGGTGCATTTGTATTGGAGTATTTTGGCCAAATGGAACATACATCTTTTGCTCAAAATAACCATTCTAACTTGTCAGCTTTTTAAGGGGAGCGTCTGCCCCAAAATAAAAAATGTTGATTTTCGGTTTTTGTACGCATCTTATCTTAAAGCTTACATTCTGATGCATCTAATGGTACCAAAATCATCTCTGTACATTGATTTATGCATTCAAGACAGATTGCGAAAGGGTTAGGCGCGGGAGTTCTTTACCATTGAGATAGGCTGAAAACCGGTAACACACTTAAATAGCTAGTCTGAACACGCTGTGCTTCAGTTATCCGCCTGCAGTTGTATGGGACTGCAGTCTTGTGCCGTCGTTCACACCATCCTTGACAGAAATTGAGCTAGAGTATCATCTAGTCTTTGCAACCTTGCACCCTTGAATGTCGTTTTTGAGGTGCACATGACTTTGTTGGCCCTACTGAAAAGTTAACTTATTGTCACTGCAAACCTATCTCCTCCTACAGTTTTGAAGCTACAACAATGAGACATATATCATTCGATTCACAAATAAAAGATCTACAAAACGTTCATGGCATTTTTCCTAATTTTGTTATAATTTGGATTTTATTCTGCGAAAAATGGGAGGATGGCTGGGAGAAAATTGAAAAATTTATGAAAAATGCCTCCACTTTCACAAAAATTGGAATTTCTAAAAAAGGTATAAACATTTTATAGATAAAAACTTTATGCATCGAATGATATGTGTCTCAATGGTGTAGCTTGAAAATCTTAGTACTAGTTACATTTCTACAGTATCCCCTTTTTTGGCCGTATTATAAGAATTTCACATTTTCCTTCATTTTTTTTTTAAATTCACACAAAAATTCAAACTCTTTCTATTTTAAATAAGTGTACCAAGTTTCAGAGTGCTCCACCTGTAAATAACCGAAATAAATTTTGGGGCAGACGCTCTTTTCAAAGAAATTTAGCGTACCATGGTAAATTGCATCAAGGGGATGGAGAAAATAGGGATGTCTCTTCCCATTAGTGAGCTGCAGAACTACATATGTGCAAGAGTGGTTGGGGGAAAATCATTGTGTGAAAAATAAAAAATAATTAATATCACAACTTTG
The DNA here is from genome assembly GCF_000764305.2 of Hyalella azteca. NCBI lineage: Eukaryota > Metazoa > Arthropoda > Malacostraca > Amphipoda > Hyalellidae > Hyalella > Hyalella azteca. The sequence continues at coordinate 25,833 of NW_025936715.1, read as the reverse complement.
TGAGAGAGCATGGGCTAGGTATGTTTGGAGAAGTGCACCACAAATGCAGTTAGCAAGAAAATACATGATGTCTGACACTTAAGATATTATCCATTGGTTTTATTATCAATTTGATAAATTTTCAGACAATGACACTAATGGAATATACATGTAGCATTCAGCAGTGCTCTACAACGAATCAAAGCCAACCTACTATTACTATGCTTAACCCTTTAACGACCAGGTGTACCATACGGTTGCCTTTCAAACATGCTGTGTATTATTACTGTCATGATAAGGAATATGCGATAGTTGTTTTGAACGTGTTTGGTAAGCGTCCCTGCTTTGTTTTGGTGGTGCAGCTCTACTCTTTGCCGCAACTGGGTCGAACAGCGCTGGTCTTGTTGGGAATCTGTGGTGCCATTCATTTGTTGAAATTTCCCAATCTTTATTGGACTATGGTGGGAAAATCAGATAAGTTGCAGCATTGGACTAATTCTACACAGTTTCTAGTACAATAGTGGGTGCACATGCAAAATTTGAACATAAAATAAAAATTACATGCATATATCACATTGTGTTTCTAAAGGCAATCCTTCAGTACAGTTGGACTTACAACTGNAAATAAGGGGTACTCTAAAAATTTTTATAACTTTTGCAAATCACATGCTACAATGTAGAGACACATATCATTCGATTTGTAACAACATTATCTAGCAACTTTAGAGCCCCGATTTTTGATTTTCCTCATCGTTTTTTTCGCGTTCTACCCATTTTTTACATTTTTATCCCCCCACCTTCCTTCCCCTCCCATATATCTGTCTCTTATACACATCTAGATGTGTATAAGAGACAGACTACACCTTGTGATAGGTTTAGGGTTTTTTATTTATTCATGGTATAGATGCTACATGCTTGTTAGTGATTTCGGTCCTGTCTTACCCCATCTGACTATAAACTGTTTAATTTGTAGGTTCTGCTATAAAAATTTCATTTATTTTCTTTTTGCAGTATATAAAATTTAATTAGGAAGTACCTCTATCATAAATTTTAGCCGGCCAATGCAATTGAGAAAAACAATCACGGAATTTGTCCGGAAAAAATGACCGTCTGGCAACCCTGCTTAAAAAAGTAAAAAAAATGAAATAATTGTACAAGATGAAGCAATCAGAGTCAACGTGTTAATGCTTGTCAAAGCTAAACATGGCATAAATATTCTTTCCCAGCTAGAACTTTCATACAATTTTTTGGAGCTGCAAAATTCCTACTTTATGAATTACCTCCCATCAAAGTGTTAACAAAAGTGCATAATCAGACAGCAGGATTCCAGATGTTTTGAAAAAATTGTCACTTTGGAGCTGCAAGATTTTAGTAAAAAGTAGAAAATTTTCAATACTGTATATGTGGCTGAGTAAATAGAAGATATATTCCATGCCAGAGTAGCTTCTGTACAATTTTTCCACAATGGAATCTTACAACTTTCTATACCAAGGTGCAAACTGTGGCATATACCAAGGTGCAAACATTGCCAATATAAGGTTTTAAAGCCCAAAACATTATCAGCAGTATTCATCATGCTGCAAAACATTGCCAGCAGTATTCACTATACTGTATAACATTGCCACAATGCCGTAAAACATTGCTGGCAGTATTCACTATACTGTATAACATTGCCACAATGCCGTAAAACATTGCTGGCAGTATTCACTATACTGTATAACAGTGCCACAATGCCGTAAAACATTGCCGTGAATCCAGTTATACTCAGCATCATGTGCAATACTGCCACTGCATGTAGCCCACGTTTTTTTATTGATTGTACACATCACCACTAGTAGTCATAATGTGGGCATGTCTATCTGATCATCAAGCATGGGCCAGATTGATGGTAATGAGTGCAATTCCTTGCCAATCATCGAGCCCAGGCTATATCAATCCAAAGGTACAAAGGTACAAACCTTTGTGCCGATTATTTCAGATTGACTGGAAGGTTTGGGAGTGTTTAAAAATCAAATATTTGCAAGGCAAATGTCTTTGCAAAATCTTTTGAAGACCTAAATTTTTTCTGCAGATGCATTGCAGCAGATTTTTAGATGTTTATTTTTTTCTGCAGCCTGGTTCCTATATACTGTAATGAGTATAGTACTTCTCCAATTGGAAATTTTTCTAATAAAAAATATAACTCAGTACTCACTGCAGTGAGTGACAGAGAGCACATTTTCTTGTCAATGAAAACATGGTCACAGACAGACAGACATGACAAGCACCAAGCGCCTTTTTTCCATAAATGAGAAAATATGCTAAAAATGGCACATAGCTGCCCATGATTGTAAAATTGGCCTGAGAAACAACCATGTTTACCAGCCAATTTATAAAAATTCTGCATAGTGTCTAATATACCGGTATACAAGTTGTAATAGAAGTGCTATTATAAATATAATGCTGCTAACTCTAAAAACTCTAAATCCCAAATCCAAAGTTAAGAATGGGAAAAAATCTACTTGTTTATCACACAAAAATGCCCATAAATCTGGCAAGTTTAAACTGTTCCTATGGCTTTTGCCTACTACATAGTCATTTCAGTAATAAAGAAATGATAACATTTTAGTATTTTTACATGCAGTATTTGAAAATCACCTGTTGAACATTGATTTTTAAGTTTTTACCTGCAATTTCAAGAAGACACTTTTGCCAACATGGTGGCAAACCAGTGATTTTTAGAATCAATTTATTTTTAATTTTCTTATTTACTCAAGATTTAAATCAATATATTATGTATGATGATGCTGGTATTCATGATACTTTGCTGGTCTAATTGAACTCAAAATTGAACCTGAAAGAGATTCTAAAAAACTCTCTGCTTTACCACTATGTTTGCCAATTTTCCAAATGAGCAAATTTCACCCATTTCTATAGCCTTTTCAAAATTCTCCAGTGAAAATTAGGAAAAACAGCCTATTTTTAATTTTTACCCATAAATATGTGATTTTGAAAATCACCCGTGACATAACTTTTATTTGTAATTTTAGGAAACTTCTGCCTGATATTTCAAATTGGTCTCAGTTGGCATTGAAGTTAAAGATTAAAAAGACAATGTTTATTCAATTAAAATAAATTGTAAAAAATCACAAAATGAGTGCCATTGAGTGCAAGAAATCTTGGTTTATTCGCAAACATTTCCATAAAATTTAAAATGAAATAATATGGTTATGTTTCTGACAAAAACTGACAGGAAAATGTAGAATTAAACAGGGAATTTTAATCAATATTCTGCAATAAATATTTTCCATTTTAGAAAAGAAAGCTCAGGAGCTACCTCACCACACCCCCTGAGTCCAGGCCCCATGTCTTCTGGAGCACAGTGCTCCATAAGAAGGGCTGGAATCTTGATTAAATCCTTAACCTTAATCAAGATTCCAGCCCAGTGACACACTGCTTAGAGATAATAGCGCCATAGGCCATCAGCATATATTCAAGCATGCTCGCACATAATCAGGCGGATGACAGTTCCTCACCCAAGTCGGGAAAAGTCCTACTTTTTTCTGAAATATCACGGCTCTAATATCATATAATTTCACTAGGTGAGTAATCTCACAGCTCTAATGTCATGGATTCTTGTTTAATTGCAAAAATCGCAGTTTGCACTTCACAAACATGTCATTTCATAAAATTTTCAACTTCTGCAATCCGCAGTACTGATACTGATATAACTACCTACTGATAGGCCTATCACTGATATAACAATGTATATAGATATTATATACATAGTAACATAGATATCTTCCACACCAGGGCTCAGGGATCATAGATCCCTTTGCCTATGGTATCATAGTGATATATGATATCACTCTGTTCCCTGACACAGTTCAATTTTTAATAATTTTTTTTTTCTAGATGTCCATTCAGCATTTTCAAAATTCAAAACTAACAGAAAATAAATTTGCTATGCCTTCAAAAGAACTGGAAGGACAAAGAAAAAAATGTCTTGCAGCTCATCTGGGCATTGCTTAATTCTGTATTTCTGTCAAGAAATTAATTAATTAATTTAATTAATTAATTAATTCTTAATTCTGTATGAACAGCAGCAACTGCTAGTCTGTTAGTGAGTGCTAGGGACCTCCAGACCTGGACCACATAGGGTAAATGCGGTATATTCCGACACATTAAGGACGTAGCAAGAAATGAACGGCTATAAAAATATCACCGTATGTGCAAGTCAAGTTCTGATTGCTTTATGTCACACTCAAAACACCGCACTACGCGCCGGCAAAGATGAAACGTCACAAACTGTTGCCATATTTATTTAAAAACCTTTAGAATTCAAACCTACCAAATCACTGAATTCCGACGCTGTGTGTGACTAAATTTGGCATATTGTGAGACTAATACCGGCAGCGCTTCAAACTACTAATTTGTAATTCCAGTGTTTGTGTTGGAATTCCAACGCCCTGTGTGAGCTGTATTGGAATACAACACAGCTCGGAACGAGCTATTGTGAGCTTAATCAAAAAATTTTAATTTTTTAATTAAGCTTTTAATTATGAGCTATTAAGCTTTTAATTAAGAAAATTTTAATATTTGGACACAGCTTAGAATGAGCTGTGTGTTTCTAATTCCAAGCTGTGTCGGAATTAGTTTTTATGTGTCTAAAACCGTCGCTCAACTTAATCATCTATTAATTTATTTACCACTTGGAATCAGCAAATACAAGTATACTTAAAGGATTCCTAATATATTCACAGACTTATTTAAAAGTCTCAAACCATACCAGGTGGCAGGTATTCTTTATACACAAACAGTTTATCACTATTTGGTAGCCACTGTGCAGAGAGTGGATGAATATTGCAAGATCTTTGGCGATGCTTCAGTAGCAAAATTTATGCCTTCAGAAGATCTTGCTGACACATTTAGATTGAAATTCTTTCATTTAATATATTTGTTAGTCTTCGGCCAACTATTTAAAAAAAGTAATGTTTCCGGTATGTTGGATTGATCAGTATGCAGTGAAGCTTGTCCGGAAATCAGTTGCGACGAGTTCCCACCAAAAAAATGTAAACATCAAGTTTATGATTACGTAGTTGCGGTCACATGGTCAGGCTGCATTATCACATGTTCAGTTGACACTTGCTGTACAATCGGACTGTTTTTAGGGTAAAATTAGTTATTTGGGGTAACACATGCATGCAACCTTCTAAATAAGTTTGTGGCTTGTAAATAGTCTTTCATTACTCAGCGTAAATGGCTTTTCATTAAAAATTACCTGGCGTCTGCTGGCGACGCATCTTAAAATTACCCGGTGACGCTTAGGGCTTAAAAACCCACATATTGGCAACGCTGCATCAACCCTCTGCACCATGGTTTGGTAGACGACAGGTAGAGACCATAGAGCAAGGTCAAGTGGTCAACTATCAACTTTGACACATTTTTCAATGTTCTCACTGGGTGACGTGCACTGTCTCTCTTTGGATCTTAACATTTTCCCACCATACGGCCCAGACCTAGTGTTTTGGCAATAGTATGGCGCGCAATAGTATGACGTCACTATTTCAATTTCCATCCATCAACGAATGTGTGGAAGTTGGAACTAAGACAAAGCTTAATATAAAGGAAAAAGTTGAGAATGAGAAGTGTCGGAACTCGGAATTACCCATGATGTTGGAATACTGAATATACCGCATTTACCCTACATGCTCTTAAGCTCTTTCCCAGACAAAAAAAGTTTCAGAAAAGGTAAGAATTCAATTCAATTCTGATTCTGTCAATTCAATTCCAGAAGAAAATTTTGGCAAAAATTTGCCATTTTAATACAATTTTTTAATCAATTTATTCCTCCAAATTTTTGTGACGGCCTGACAGCCTGACAGGCAGGATTGGAATTTTTCTATTTGTTTCTGAAATCTCGCGGCTTCAACATGACAAATTTTCAATACATTTGGAATCTCGCGGCTCGATATCGCACTTTTGTTAACATTTGGATAGGAGGCATAGTGACAAAGCAGAGAATTTTTTAGACTCTCCCTCAAGTTCATTTTTGAGTCTTATAAGTAGGCCAGTAAAGTATCATGGATACCAGCATTATCATACTTAAGAAATTGGTTTAAATCTCGAGTTTTTGAGAAAATTAAAAATGAACTGATTCTAAAAAAAGCTCTGGTTTGCCACTATGATAGGAGGTAATTCATCTGACGGAAATCTCGCGGTTTCAGAAATGGCGGGAAACCTCTAGTTGCGGCCCTAAAGGCTAAAGGCAGATGTTTTCAATGCTTGCTGACAGGTTAATGAATGTGACTATGTCAGTCTATGTGTCTAGAATGTGAGCAGGAGTTTGCCAATATGGCCATTGTTTTCACAGTTCACCAAACACCAAAACCTTTGGGTGCTTCACTAGAAAAATATGAAATTTTATGCTTGAAAGTTGAATACTTATACTTATGATTTATGAATAGGCCTGCCGCCTATCCCTATCAGAATGCAGGCAGCCTGTTTTTGAGAGAAGTTTTAATAACACCTCAGGTTCAGAAACTGTCTTCTGAATCTTTTTCTGTATGTTACTCTGAAAAGTCTGAAATGAATAGCTTAAAGATATCAAAAACAAAAAGTAATCTTTTCGTATAATGTATGTCATGTAAATTTCAATCATTTTGTATTAATTGAGTTCTAGGCTTCTAGCTATATTATCTCTTGTTGAATATTCTTGCTTTGCTGAGGAATTAGGATGAAGACCTCAAGAGAGTGAATGCAACAAATTCAAACCAAGAGCAACCCTTCCTATCGATGCAGCACAGCAGCAGCATTCACAGAGTCACAGACTACCTAACACACCACTGGATTCTGGAAGAGGTTTGACCTGATATGCAGTATGGCGAGGGCCATGCTGACTTTAAGCATGCTCAACTTCTCAAGTGGTTGCTGTGGACAACCGCCCATCGGAGGTTCTTACCCAACCCAAGGAAAGGAATATGAATCGAGCGTGAAGACAATTGGGCAAAGCTGGCCGGCGGCCGCCAGCATGCGCTCCCTATGTGGATACGCAGTCCGAATTCCGCAAAATGTTGCCGCTAACAGTCAGTCCGTGCGTTATCGCAATGAACTGATAAGTAAGCTGTTAAATACAGATGCAATGTATTATGAGCGATTTCCCAAAACAATTAAGCGAGCTGTATGATGGTAGCTAAGACGACCAAGTGTCATTCTGGATTCAAATTTCTAGCTGGTTTGGCGAAATTATTTTCAGTTACAAGGCAATGATTAACGAAACAATTAGCTCGATCGGAGGTAAAAAAGCGTAAATTAGCGACATAGGTAAATGAAATTATTGGTAGTAAGTGACTTCCACCTATTCGTTCGCATAAAGAAAACGACCTATTCGTGAAAGACATAATACAGCAGACAATATTCCCTCATTTTCAGGAATTTGAAATTGGGTATTATGTGATTTTAATCTACTCTATTAATCTTACTCTATGTTCAATGTTCGATGAGAAGCAGCAAAAAGTGTACACACAGTAACTTACACAGTAAATATCTGGCGGTGGCGGAAGAGCTGGTGGCCGCGACGAGGCAGGTTGCGGAGCGGAGGTTGAAGCCCTCAGAGCGGCCTTGAGGGACGCGACAGCTGACCTGCTGCAGGAGGAGGCCCTCAGAGCGGCCTTGAGGGACGCGACAGCTGACCTGCTGCAGGGGGAGCCCCTCAGAGCGGTCTCGAGGGACGCGACAGCTGACCTGCTGCAGGGGGAGGCCCTCAGAGCGGCCTTGAGGGACGTGACAGCTGACCTGCTGCAGGGGGAGGCCCTCAGGAAGAGGCTGCATATTCAAGTGCATGACCTCAAGATGAGCGAGTCATGGTGGCTTGGTTGTATTTCGTGCATCTGATGTCTTTTAGGTATAGCGTTGAACAACACAAAGTTATATACAACTAACATCTGACTAACGCCCGAGTTGTCGAAGACAGGACAACATCCGTCTTCTGCCTCATCCGTCCCCTGCTGAAGGAGATCGCTCAGAACGGCGACTGCGATGATATCCACCATCTGCAGGTGCTGTCGGAGACGTCGTCAAAGCTGCTGAAGAGATGAAGGTGCTTGCGGCCATACAAGGGTACAAGCCCTAATTCCGAGGTTAGTTTCAGATTTTAATTTTTTCCTCTGTAACCAGTATGTATCGTTGATTTGAATTGCAAACTGAGATACTGAGATTATGCGAGATACTGAGATGCCCATTCTACGTCTTGTATCCTTAGTTTTTTTTGCATTTTTAGGCGGGTTAACGGTTAATTTGCTTGGAAGCAGTGTTGGATTACGACTACACTGATAACTACCAATATACATACAAATAATCTACAAAGCTACACTGCAGTAAAACACGTACAGCGTCAATTGAATAACACTCTTATCATCAGTACAAAATAGAAAGCTATCGATCCTCATCAACTCTTTAAACAGCCGACGTTCATAAGACTGCAGTGAGGGCATTGTTGAAGAAGCGGCTGCTTCCAAATCAACAATGTTCTCCAAACACCTAGCCAGCGCAGCTGCCGCAGCCAGCGCTGCGGCAGCTGCCAAAGTGGTCGAGGAGGCCAAGATGATAGGCAGAAATTCCGCCGCCCTGGCAGCAGCTGGCGGCCGCGACGGCGCAGGCTGCGGGGTTTCCTACCCTGAGGCAGTAAATGCAAGAGCTCAGACTATACAAGTAAATATTATTGTAAATACTATCAAAGTTTTCTTGTGGAATAACGTGATTTTATCACTATTCAATATTTAGAAACTATGGTACACGAATTAATCTTTGATCATATACCCATTGGAGTACAATGGGGGTATATGATCAATGCTTGTGAAGAAATGCACAAGCTCAGCGAGGAACTCCGTCTCTGAAAGGGAAACTGCTTTAGCTGTGAAGATCATGAAACTGAAGGATAAATTTCGTCGCCTCAACGCCAATTGTGAAAGAGCACGTAATGGCGCCGACTTAATTGTGCCTCCTGTTCTTTCTTTTCGCAAGCGCCTAATCTACGATGAGGAGGACCCTCAAGGCTACGAGCCCTGGGACACGATGTATAATCACTTGATTTGTCCTTTAATACTCTTTTATAATTATTAATTGTTTGGCGTTCACTTGTTTCGTATCCATCCCAAATGTTAATGAAGCGTAACCCCTAGTCACTTTGGCAACCTTCCCAGGGGGTGCTGCAATTTTGACTAATCTCGCATAGTAAATAGTCTTAGTTATTAGAGTATTAGTAATCAATGACGGAAGTTAGGCAAGGAATTAATTCTAAGATTGTGCTTTTAACGATTTTTACAGGCCGTGGGTTTATTTCTTCAATACCGACACTTCTATTCTATTCTCTTCAGGGTGCGAAAAGTTCATATTTATTTAAGATAGTACGGTCACTGAACTCTGCACGTTACAGCAACACATGGTCATAGTTTACAAGCTGCACCAAACTTTGCCGTGTCTTGTTTGGAATTTTCAGAAGCATGTTTCATGCCACGCATATATAACAAATAGCTGCAGAGCAACTATATATATAGTGATGCTAAATCTATGATTTTCGATTTATATACATCCGTGGTGCTCAGAATAGCTCTAAATTTTGTCAAGATCAAGGTATCAGGGCATCAGGATTTTAGGTATGAGGGTATCAGGGTATCAGGGCATCAGGGCATCAGGGCATCAGGGTATCAGGGTATCAGGGAATCAGGGTATCAGGGCATCAGGGCATCAGGGTTTTAGGTATCAGGGAATCAGGGTATCAGGGCATCAGGGCATCAGGATATCAGGGTATTTGGGTATCAGGGTATCAGGGCATCAGGGCATTAGGGTATCAGGGTATCAGGGCATCAGGGTATCAAGGCACTAGGGTATCAGGGTATCAGGGCACTAGGGTATCAGGGTATCAGGGCATCAGGGCACTAGGGTATCAGGGTATCAGAGCATCAGAGCATTAGGGTATCAGGGTATTTGGGTATCAGGGTATCAGGGTATCAGGGCATTAGGGTATCAGGGTATTTGGGTATCAGGGTATCAGGGTATCAGGGCATTAGGGTATCAGGGTATCAGGGTATCAGGGTTCGGTCCCAGCTACCTGCGACAGATCCGGTCTGAATCAGCGAGGTGGCCGGGCGAGTAATCACTGAAACTGAAGCAGTGAGTTACGTGTTCGAGACCCGCAATACGCTGTGAATGTTTCACGATGTTAGGAATCGGTGACCGGTTTTTAGCCTAATCAACGCTGAAACCTTTATTATTATATCATATATTTTAATGGCCCATGAGCGTCGCTGGATGCATAGACTGCATCCCATCCATTCTTAGACACCTCATCATACGAGACATTTAATCACTCTAGCAATTCATCATCGGGACATTTCATTCATAACAAATTCAGCTAAACCTAATCTATATGTACTAGAGTTTATATGGTTGATTGCTATAATGATGAACTGTCCCAGTGCTGAATTGCAATAGTGATGCAATGACTCGCATGATGAGGTGTCCGGCCACCCATTGCATGAGTTAGCACAAGCTGGCAGGACGAGGCCCAGGCTCTATATTATTATATCGCATGATATGCAATGCATCATGGAAGTGTGGGCATTTCGCCCTTCAAAAATATAACAGCCCGGCAGACCGGGGATGCAGACAGCGAGACAATTGTAGGAGTCAGCACGAATTCATATCCATTAATATAACGTATAGTTCGTTAAAAATAATTATAATAGAAAATTGCTACTAAAATCCATCACTGGGCTTCAAAATACCGTTATTCGATGTAGAAGCAAACTCTCCTCAGTGTAAAAACAGGAAAAGAATCATAATTTTCAAAAAAGTCTGATAATGAAAGAAATCATTTTCAGAACTTTGAGCGGTAACTAATTCATATTGAATTCATTTCGCGCCTCGCCAATTCTATCATAAGCGCTATCCATACCATAATGAGCTATTCACGAACTCGTCAATTCCTCAAGACAAATATATCAATTCCACAGCTAAAAACCATTAGCTAATAACCGACTTGAAAAAGCTAATATTTAAAAAAAATTGCGTATTGTTAATTTTATGGCAGTCGGTTTTCATCACAGGAGGTGAATGTTCCTCTGAGCCTATATTTTCAAAAAAGTTAAGAGATCGTAAGTTCATCAGCCAATCATTGACGGCCTTTCAAGCAAAATCCACCAATCATAGACAAGAAAATAGAGCGTAAGTACTTACGTTCACTTAGCGAGTTTTGAAAGTATGGCCCCGGCTCCATAGTTGCTCATACTTTATTTTCATATCCAAACATGAGTTATGATGATTTTTATTTACAAGAATATTTAAGGTTGATGACTAGTTCAAATTATACCTGGAAAAGTTAATTGAAACTTATCAGACATATCTGATTCCGATTTGCATTGCACCGAGTTATTCTTTATTACGAAATACTGGATTACTTGCACTGTCAATAACGTCGTCATTGGTACGAAGCAACAGTCAAATGACACTAAAAAACTAGTCCTTTTCTATTAGCAATACAATATCATTATAAAGTTGATAGAAAGATCTGATATTAATGTGTTTATAAAACATGTTCCGCTTATAGGCAAGCGTTTATAATAATATGGTGACTAGCTGACGAGAAGTGATATGGTCCCGTGGAATGTTTTTATTTATCTGATAATAAACTGAAAAATGTTCGGTCTCTAGCCCCTGGCAATTTAAGTAAAAATAAAATCCTGACCGACTGCGATGAACGCCGCATAAAATTCAGTTTAGATTAGTTATGCATCAAATTATTATGTAAAGTCATAGAGAATTTTCGAGAGTGAACTGATGTAAGTTGCTACTACATCAAAGTGATCCTGTATGTGAGTGTATCATTACTTAGTCTCACATTCAATGAATGTCAGGAGCTGTGAAAATGAGTTAGATGTATTTTTTTACCACATTAATTTATCAATCCGTTCGCGAATTCAAGTACTGGAACCTGTAGCATCAAAGTGGCATTCCGCTCGCTACGAGTTATACAGGGTTCGCCATATACATATGGCAACGGATGTGTGCTATGTAAAAATAAATTGGTTTCTAGGAGACTTTTCTTTTATAATGAAGCCTAATATCAATTAATAATTCATCTATTTTATATTGCAGAAGTCTAAGGTGTCTAAATATGCTATTACTTATGGCAGTGGATAGAAATGCAATTGTAACCCTTCATGAAAAGGGCGAGAGTAATTCAGCCATTGTAAAAAAAGCTCCAAATTCGTCGTGAAACTGTGTGGAAGGGGGTACAATAATTCAAGGAAACTGGTGAAACATGCAATCGGCCTGGTCAAGGAAGGAAACGAAGAGTCCCAACAAAAGAATTGGTCAAAAACACGAGGGAGAAGTTGAGGAGAAACCCTCGTAGCTCAGCTGCAAAATTGGCTGCAGAAGCCAGAGTCAGTCAGACATCAATGCGTCGAGTCCTCAAAGATGACCTCAAAACCTCCCCTTACAAGATGCAAACAAGGCATGAACTAACAGACCGTCATGAACGAATGAAGCTCGAAAGATGCCAGCTCATTCTGGATCTCGTTGAAGATGGCACACTGCCCAACTTGGTGTTCAGTGACGAGAAAAAATTTGACATTGAACAAAGCGTTAACCGTCAAAATGACAGAGTTCGGAGTCGCGATGGATCTGTGGCAACTAGAACAGCAACACGACGTCAAAATCCCATGTCCGTGATGGTTTGGGCCGCGGTAGTCGCCACAGGTCCCCCCCACTTGTTTTTGTCCCCTCAGGAGTGAAATTGAGCAGTCACCGATACATTTCGGACATTTTGGAAGCTGTGTTGTTACCTTGGGCCCGTAAACACTTCAACGGCTCACCATGGAGTTTTCAACAAGACTCTGCCCCATCACATGGCTCAAATATGACCCAAAACTGGATTCAGGGTTACATCCCAGCGTTCATTAGCAAAAATGAAAGGCCCCCAAGAAGCCCTGATTTGAATCCTCTTGACGTTTCTGTGTGGGCTATTTTAGAGAGTAGGGTCTGCAGAACACCTCATTATACTTCGGATAGTTTGAAGTCTAAATTGACACGAGAATGGGACTTGATCCCTCAAGAAATGCTGCGTGTCTCCTGTGAAGCTTTCCCGCGTAGATTGGAAGCCGTTATTAAAAATAAGGCATGGTCATATTGTATAAATATGTCTGAGAATTGTTTAGGTAATTCTTGGCTACTAGCTCATCCAATAAAAAAAAAACAATGCACCTGTTTGTTTCATTGAGAAATAACAGAAGGCATGCGTTGCCATAAATAAGGCGGACCTTGTAAATTAGAACCTAAATTTTACTGAAAATACGCTAGTTCTCATTTGCAAACTGGTACCTAAATTTTAGTGAAAAGACGTAGTTCTGATTTGGTAAATTGTTACCTAAATTTAATTGAAATAATCCAATTTTTCTGCAATTTTGAAGCGAGAGTAAAATTTGGGTTCAGTGTTCTACATTGAATGATGGTTTGAATGTGTCATTCCTAAATTAGTAATTTTATTTTCATTATTATTGACGAGATTAGGGGCTTCGAAAATACGGGGACTATCGATACCGAAAATTCTAGCATCCGTAGTTGATTCGATTTATATACATCCGTGATGCTCAGAATAGCTCGAAATTTTATCAAGATCAAGGTATCTGGGTATCAGGGCATCAAGGTATCAGGGCATCAGGGTATCATGTATCAGGGCATCATGGTTTCAGGGTTCGATCCCAGCTACCTGCGACAGATCCGGTCAGAATCAGCGAGGCGGCCGGGCGAGTATAAGTACAGAAACTGAAGCAATGAGTTGCGTGTTCGAGACCCGCAATACGCTGTGAATGTTTCACGATGTTAGGAATCGGTGACAGGTCTACGGCCTAATCAACGCTGAAACCTTTATTATTATATCATATATTTTAATGGCCCATAAGCGTCGCTGGATGCATAGACTTCATCCCATCCATTCCTTGACACCTCATCATGCGAGACATTTAATCACTCAAGCAATTCTTCACCAAGACATTTCATTCATAACAAATTCAGCTAAACCTAATCTATATGTACTAGAGTTTATATGGTTAATTGCTATAATGATGAACTGTCCCAGTGCTGAATTGCAATAGTGATGCAATGACTCGCATGATGAGGTGTCCGGCCACCCATTACATGAGTTAGCACGAGCTGGGAGGACGAGGCACAGGCTCTATATTATTATATCGCATGATATGCAACGCATCATGGAAGTGTGGGCATTTCGCCCTTCAAAAATGTATCAGCCATGATTACCAAGCATGCATTACTGCTAATAATAGCTAGAACAAATCCATACCCATATCCGCTACGAATATTCATCTCCGTTAAAAATAATTATAACAAGATAATGCTACTATAATCCATTACTGGGCTTTAAAATACAATTATTTGATGGTACAGCAAACTTTCACCACTGCAAATAACAGTCAAAGAATAATAGTTTTCAGAAAATTCAGATAAAGGAACAAATTATTTTCAAAACTTTCAGCGGTAACTAATTCATATTTATTGCATATCGCGCCCCGCTTATCGTATCATAAGAGCTATCCATACTATAATGAGCTATTCACGAACTCGTAAATTCCTCACGACAAATATATCAATTCCACAGCTAAAAACCATTAGCTAATAACCGACTTGAAAAAGCTAATATTTAAAACAAAAATTGCGTATTGTTAATTTTATGGCAGTCGGTTTTCATCACAAGAGGTGAAGGTTCCTGGTCCATAGCTGCTCATACTTTATTTTCATATCCAAACATGAGTTATGATGATTGTTGTTTGCTAGAATATTTACGATTGATGACTAGTTCAAATTATACCTGGAAAAGTTAATTGAAACTTATCAGACATATCTGATTCCGATTTGCATTGCATCGAGTTATTCTTTATTACGAAATACTGGATTACTTGCACTGTCAATAACGTCGTCATTGATACGAATTACGAAGTAACAGTCAAATAACGCTAAAAAACTAGTCCTTTTCTATTAGCGATACAATATCATTATAAAGTTGATAGAAAGATCTGATTTTAATGTGTTTATAAAACATGTTACGCTTATAGGCAATAGTTTATAATAATATGGTGACTAACTGACGAGAAGTGATGTGGTCCAGGAATGTTTTATTTATTTGATATTAAATAAACTGAAAAATGTTCGGTCTCTAGCGCCTGGCAATTGAAGTAAAAAATAAACTCCTAATCGACGGCAATGAACGCCGCACCGAATTCGGTTTAGATCAGTTATGCATCAAATCATTGTCTCGGGCAATAGAAAATTTTCGAGAGTAAACTGATGTAAGTTGCTTTTACAACAAAGTGATCCTGTATCATTACTTAGTCTCACATTCATTGAATGTCGGGAGCTGTAAAAATGAGCTGGGTGTAGTTTTTTTGCCCAAATAATTTATTCATTCCTTCACGAATTCAAGTTCTGGAACCTATAGCATCGTAGTGGCATTCTGCTCGCCACGAGTTATACTTGAGGTGAGCAGTAAGTAAATGGTTCCTCAGACCGCTCAGAGTATTTCTATTCCCTAAACCTGAAGAAAAAACTAAAACTTGCTTACAAATGAACTGTACGCCTGAGAGATTATTCCAGTTATAACATCGCATGGCTCACTGTGATGATGTTGGGTTCAATTGATTGATATAAAGTTTTTATATTTATTCAAGAACAGTTTAGAATCGCGATCATCTAGGTAGACTATTGAACTACAGAGAAACTACCGAGAGACTCCTGAGAGACTATAGAGAGGAGAGGGACTTCGCTCTGTGTTGCCGATACAAATAAATGACACAAATACACGTCGAAATTAACAATACGGAAAGACAATTCAATAATCCAAAATACAATAATTCATAGACACTTATTGAAGAGCACTAATCCATATTCACTCGTCCCTGAGACTAGCGTACTGCAGCCTATAATAGCTCTGTCTCTTATACACATCTAGATGTGTATAAGAGACAGGNGTTTGTACCCCTTTCGTTAGTACCCTAGAGAGCGTTTGTACCCCTTTCGTTTGTACCCCTTTCGTTCGTACCCTAGAGAGCGTTTTACCCCTTTCGTTTGTACCCCTTTCGTTCGTACCCTGAGAGAGCGTTTGTACCCCTTTCGTTTGTACCCTAGAGAGCGTTTGTACCCCTTTCGTTAGTACCCTAGAGAGCGTTTGTACCCCTTTCGTTAGTACCCTAGAGAGCGTTTGTACCCTCGATAGCGTTTGTATATATACCCCTTTCCTTTGTACCCTAGAGAGCGATTGTACCCCTTTCGTTTGTGCCCTAAAGAGCGTTTGTACCCCATTCGTTTGTACCCTAGAGAACGTTTGTAGCCTAGAGAACGTTTGTACCCTAGAGAGCGTTTGTACCCTTTTCGTTTGTAGCAAAAAAACTTTTTCCCCCTTTACTTTGTACTCTAGAGAGCGTTCGTACCCTTTCGTTTGTACCCTAGAGAACGTTTGTAGCCTAGAGAACGTTTGTACCCTAGAGAGCGTTTGTACCCTAGAGAGCGTTTGTACTCCTTTCGTTTGTACCCTAGAGAGCGTTTCTACCCTAGAGAGCGTTTGTACCCTTGAGAGCGTTTGTACACTAGAGAGCGTTTGTACCCTATAGAGAGCGTTTGTACTCTATAGAGAGCGTTTGTACTCTATAGAGAGCGTTTGTACTCTATAGAGAGCGTTTGTACTCTATAGAGAGCGTTTGTACCCTTGAGAGCGTTTGTACCCTAGAGAGCGTTTGTACCCTAGAGAGCGTTTGTACCCTAGAGAGAGTTTGTACCCTTGAGAGCGTTTGTACCCTAGAGAGCGTTTGTACCCTAGAGAGCGTTTGTACCTTAGAGAGCGTTTGTACCCTAGAGAGCGTTTGTACCCTAGAGAGCGTTTGTACCCTATTTTGAAAAAGATTTTTGTCTTGAAATGTAAAAATTGAATATCATGCAGCTGCGTAAAGAAAACGATGTAGATTTTTGCGTACTTATTTTCACGGGCTAGCGAAATGATCACGAAGAACTCTTGCTGCTTCTCATCGAACATAAGAGTGTGATTACTAGCTAAGATTAATATCACATAACATTCTATTTCTTCATGAAAAGGGGGGAATATTGTCTGTTGTTTTATATCTTGCACGAATAAGATGTTTTTTCTTATTCCAACGAATAGGTGGAAGTTTCTTTCTCCGAATACTTTTATTCACCTTTGTAACTCATTTACGCTGCTTTACTTCCGATTGAGCTAATAGTTTTGTTACTCGTTTCCTTTTAATTGAAAAGTATTGACAATAGGTTAAATAGCTAGAAATATGAATCCAGAACGACACTAGGTCGTCTGAGCCATGGTTGAATTAATTCACTCATGATGTGAGCTACCATCATACAGCTGGCTCAAATGTTGTGTGATTGTCGCTCATAATCCATTTGAATCTATAAAACTGGTCTTTACCAGACCTTCCAGAGCTGGTTTTTTCCACCCAGATCTGTATTGTTTGCCGTCACCTGGATTTATATTTCTTTTAAATGGCAAAATATGGGTTTTTCCATTAACTATCTAGATTGTCTCAAATTATTGGCCGGGAGCCCTGGCTTTTACTCGTCAGTTTATTGCGATAATGCGCGGCTGCCTGTCAGCGGAAACATTTTTCGGAATTCGGACTGCGCCCCCACTTGGTACAGTGAGCTCTGCACTATCCAGTCACTAGTTGATACTATTATTACAAGATATTTTCACTGCTCTCTTCACTAAGTTTCACTAAAAATGTTATGTAAGTTCTTCCAGTTTACAGGAAGTAGTACTCAGTTAGTTTTGCCCAAGCTATTTTTCATATCAGAAAGACGAGACGCCTCATTCCTAGACACCTCATCACACGACACATTTAATCACTCTAGCAATTCATCATCGGGACATTTCATTCATAACAAATTCAACCAAACCTAATCTACATGTACTAGAGTTTATATGGTTAATTGCTATAATGATGAACTGTCCCAGTGCTGAATTGCAATAGTGATGCAATGACTCGCATGATGAGGTGTCCGGCCACCCATTTCATGAGTTAGCACACGCTGGCAGGACGAGGCCCAGGCTCTATATTATTATATCGCATGATATGCAATGCATCATGGAAGTGTGGGCATTTCGCCCTTCAAAAATATAACAGCCCGGCAGACCGGGGATGCAGACAGCGAGACAACTGTAGGAGTCAGCACGAATTCATATCCATCAATATAACGTATAGTTCGTTAAAAATAATTATAATAGAAAATTGCTACTAAAATCCATCACTGGGCTTCAAAATACCGTTATTCGATGTAGAAGCAAACTCTCCTCAGTGTAAAANTGTATTAACACGTATTATTAACACGTATTATTAACACGTATTATTAACACGTATTATTAACACGTATTATTAACACGTATTAACACGTATTATTAACACGTATTGTTAACACGTATTATTAACACGTATTATTAACACGTATTATTAACACGTATTATTAACACGTATTTTTAACACGTATTATTAACACGTATTAACACGTATTATTAACACGTATTTTTAACACGTATTATTAAGCCGTATTAACACGTATTATTAGCACGTATTATTAACATGTATTTTTAACACGTATTAACACGTATTTTTAACACGTATTATTAAGCCGTATTAACACATATTAACACGTATTAACACGTATGAACGCGTATTATTAAGCCGTATTAACACATATTAACACGTATGAACACGTATTATTAACACGTATTAAGCCGTATTATTAAGAGTAACAAGCGTAAGTAATACGGGAGGAATACGCACTTCATGGCGCTAGTTTTTTGTGCTACACAGCCTACACATGAATTAAATACAGCACCTCACACAAGACGAGAACATACAGATGAATTCAACATTTCTACACATGTATTGTTGGAAACTCATACAAACGAAGACACGACTAGCTTGCCGACATATAAATAATAATGTTTATGTCCATCATGATTATGTTGAACAACATTTATTATGTCCATCATGATTATGTTGAACAACATTTATTATGTCCATCATGATTATGTTGAACAACATTTATTATGTCCATCATGATTATGTTGAACATTATTTATTATGTCCATCATGATTATGTTGAACATCAATAGCACCAAAACAATATTTAAATAGTTTAATAAAATAAATGAATGACGCTTAAATAATTTATTAATTGATGGTGCATTTAAATGATGAAGTTGATTTAGAATTAAAAAATTTACATTTAAATTCGATCATAAAATAAAACATTAATTAAACATATTCTAGGACATCTAGGTAGAGAAAACCTCTAGTCAAATTCTCATCTAGAACCTGCCCTAAATAACGTTAATATTGACTAGGTAACGCGACAACTAGATGTCTAGTTGCCGCCTACATTGCTCTAGTAATACACTAGAGATCTAGAGCACAGACACCGAACTAGACTCTAGGTCTAGGTGATGGATATACGAATGATTCGTCTAGGTGAAGAGCTGGCCGTCTAGTCACCACTAGACATGTCATCTTGTCGCCACTAGACATGTCATCTAGTCACCACTAGACATGTCATCTAGTCACCACTAGACATGTCATCTAGTCACCACTTCTCAGGTCGTCTAGGCCCATGTCAGCTAGGGAGGAGAGGGCCGCCTGACAAGCCTGAAACAAAAAAAAAATTAATTAATATTTATTATTATTCAATTTAAATTAAACATTTTTACATCTGAAAGAAAAAATACATTATTTTTATTATTATTAAATTCAAATTAAATATTTTTACGCCTGGAAGAAAAAAATTAATTTACAGCTACACTGCACAGTAAATTTTTGTAGCTCTACTGCACTACGGAGCTACAAAACGGTTATTTTTTTCATACTAGATTTCACAGAGAAAAATTTTAGCCCTGGATTTCACAAAGTAAATTATATACTAGCAGTAAATAAATTTCATACCAGATTTACTAATTAAGTTTCATACTAGATTTACTAAGTAATTTTTATACTAAATTTCACTAACTAAATTGCTTTTTATCATAAAATATTTCACAAATGTGGTCGCTGTTCTCTGTTCCCTGTGCGGCCGACATGTCGGACGTCGGCGTGAAGTCGGAGGACATGTCGGCCCGTCGGCGTGAGGTCGGAGGACACATCGGACCGTCGGCGTGAGGTCAGAGGACATGTCGGACCGTCGGCGTGAGGTCGGAGGACATGTCGGACCGTCGGCGTGAGGTCGGAGGACATGTCGGACCGTCGGCGTGAGGTCGGAGGACATGTCGGACCGTCGGCGTGAGGTCGGAGGACATGTCGGACCGTCGGCGTGAGGTCGGAGGACATGTCGGACCGTCGGCGTGAGGTCGGAGGACATGTCGGACCGTCGGCGTGAGGTCGGAGGACATGTCGGACCGTCGGCGTGAGGTCGGAGGACATGTCGGACCGTCGGCGTGAGGTCGGAGGACATGTCGGACCGTCGGCGTGAGGTCGGAGGACATGTCGGACCGTCGGCGTGAGGTCGGAGGACATGTCGGACCGTCGGCGTGAGGTCGGAGGACATGTCGGACCGTCGGCGTGAGGTCGGAGGACATGTCGGACCGTCGGCGTGAGGTCGGAGGACATGTCGGACCGTCGGCGTGAGGTCGGAGGACATGTCGGACCGTCGGCGTGAGGTCGGAGGACATGTCGGACCGTCGGCGTGAGGTCGGAGGACATGTCGGACCGTCGGCGTGAGGTCGGAGGACATGTCGGACCGTCGGCGTGAGGTCGGAGGACATGTCGGACCGTCGGCGTGAGGTCGGAGGACATGTCGGACCGTCGGCGTGAGGTCGGAGGACATGTCGGACCGTCGGCGTGAGGTCGGAGGACATGTCGGACCGTCGGCGTGAGGTCGGAGGACANCTGGGGGTTAGGAAATACATTATACATTTATATAGTTAACACCTATCTCTTATACACATCTAGATGTGTATAAGAGACAGGGGTTAGGGAGAAGGGGTTAGGGGGGTCAGGTTGTCACTGACCAGAGCTGCTACTATCTAAACTAAACTTTAGTTGAAGCTTTTGAAACATTAGTTTAGATTTAGCTTAGTTACTGTTTAGTTATTTAGTTAGTTTAGTTGTATTTAGTTTAACTTAATTATTGTTCACTACCGTCAGGTGGCGAACGCCCGCTAACTGCTCACAGCTATTTTCTCTACTATATTTTTGTAAACGATAACAATGATAACAACGACTTAGGAGACAACGCATTAAAAAATTAACACACGTGAATGATCAAGAGCAAGTAATTTTAAAAGCATTATTTAAAGCAAGTTTTCTAAAAACAATTAATTGATTTGGGAAAAAAGCACAGTCCCCTACAAGTGGGGAAGAATATTCAAGGGGAGTCATAGGGGTCTGGGGGAGGGGGAGTTAAGGGTTCTTCCCCAACACCTGCTAAACCCATCAACCCCCCCCCACCTTGGGGAAGTCAGTGAACTGTATCTGCCCCCCCACACCTTGGGGAAGTCAGTGAACTGTATCTGCCCCCCCCACACCTTGGGGAAGTCAGTGAACTGTATCTGCAGCCCCAGGATCTGGGCCAGGTACGTCAGTTGGGCCGTGGGGCGCACGCCCCCCGGGGTCACGGGGGTCACGGGGGTCGCGGGGGTCGGTGGGGCCGCGGGGGATGAGTCTGGGGGTTAGGAAATACATTATACATTTATATAGTTAACACAATATATACTTCTTTCATTAATATAACATACTCTTGTGTAATTAATGCAATATACATTTGAATATTAATAATGTATACATATGTATAATTGATAGAATGTATACTTGTATAATCAACAAAATTTGCACTTGTATAATGCACACAATATACACTTGTATAATCAATAAAGTCTTCACTTAACCTATTTTATATATTCTAAATTATATTCATACATAATGATTGCGAATTTAAATTAGAAATTTTTATGAAATTCTTTCATTCCGTCACTAATTAATTAATATAAATAATTAATATTAATATAATCAATAATTAATTACTGTATCTGCAGCAACAGGGTTCAAAACATACAAATATATAATATATATAAGAGTGTTATATAAAATATATAGGGTTACAGGGGGGCAGTTGTGACAGGGGTTACAGGGGGGCAGTTGTGACAGGGGTTACAGGGGGGCAGTTGTGAAAGTCTGTTCTGGGGGGCAGTTGTGACAGGGGTTACAGGGGGGCAGTTGTCACAGGGGTTTCAGGGGGGCAGTTGTGACAGGGGTTACAGGGGGGCAGTTGTGACAGGGGTTACAGGGGTTGTCACCTTCATGTCTGTTCTCCTTATCGAGAGAACAACTGCTGTTGTCGCCAGCCTTGTTATCCTCGTCGCTGGCTGCGGCGGTGGTGGTTAGTGTCACCACCAGCAGGCTTAACCTCCTCCTGAAAAAAATGAACATTGATAGTGAAATGCGGTAAAATATTCAATTTATTCATAAAATTAATCAGAATTCGTGAATGAAATTGATGATAAATGAACTTTTCTAGTTTCTATTTCAGGTAATTTTCTTTCTAACCCTTATTACCTAGAAAGTAACCTTGCGCGGGGGCTTGTCCCCCACGTCCCCCGTTACCTGGAAAGTAACCCTGTCCCCCGTTACCTGGAAAGTAACCTTGCGCGGGGGTTTGTCCCCCTTGTCCCCCACGTCCCCCATTACCTGGAAAGTAACCTTGCGCGGGGGCTTGTCCCCCTTGTCCCCCATTACCTGGAAAGTAACCTTGCGCGGGGGCTTGTCCCCCTTGTCCCCCGTTACCTGGAACGTAACCGTGCGCGGGGGCTTGTCCCCCTTGTCCCCCGTTACCTGGAACGTAACCTTGCGCGGGGGCTTGTCCCCCTTGTCCCCCGTTACCTGGAACGTAACCTTGCGCGGGGGCTTGTCCCCCTTGTCCCCCGTTACCTGGAACGTAACCGTGCGCGGGGGCTTGTCCCCCTTGTCCCCCGTTACCTGGAACGTAACCTTGCGCGGGGGCTTGTCCCCCTTGTCCCCCGTTACCTGGAACGTAACCTTGCGCGGGGGCTTGTCCCCCTTGTCTCCCACGTCCCCCGTTACCTGGAAAGTAACCCTGTCCCCCGTTACCTGGAAAGTAACCTTGCGCGGGGGCTTGTCCCCCTTGTCCCCCACGTCCCCCGCCCTGATAGCAGACTTGGTGGGCTGGGGGGCGGGGGGCGCGTACCCCATGACCTGCAGCAGGCTCTCCGCCGCCGCCCTCTTGGCCAGCTTCTTGTTGGGGCCCGACCCCTGGGCCGTCAGGGCCCCCACCTCCACCTGGGGCACCATGATGGATATTATGGGCATAATGAATCATTTCATCATTACATATTACGTTAGCAAGGTATAAAAATTACGTTACATTATCTATATTGTCACCGGACGTGTGCCGCTACCTTTAATCTTATCAGGATGATCGGAGCTCCACGGCCAAACGCCGGCAACTATCTTGTAAAAAGTTCAAGGGTTTCTGCTAAAGCTAAATTGCACATTATTGCACTGGGATGTCTTTCATTAAAACTTCAGTTAACACGGTAAAACTTGCCTTTTATTCCAGTACAGAAAGCTTAAAAGCAACACGTTGAATAAAATAGTACAGCAAGCACGAAAGACATAACGCTGCTAGACGAAACACTTATAGCACAGCCACAGTAACTAGCGCTAGGGCACAAGATCTCTAGTGGAGCAACGGAGCGAGGTGAGCTCAGGCTGGAACCTCACTGTAGGGCTGGCGGGACACGACTGACTACCCGACTCACAGCCGCTCAGACCTGACCTCGTCCTACGTGGTTCCCACTGCTACAGGTCTGACTCAAATGTTACAAGCGCAGCTTCGCAACAGGACAATCTAGCCAAAAAATTTCACATGGGAATAAATGTTCGTATCAATCGAGCAGTGAATATTTCAGTAAATGATGTTCATCGTTCACAATATTATTAGTTATTATATCATCTCGACCATCAGAGGGAACGAGACATACAAACGCCCGCGTTGTATCATCACGACCTCCTGAAGGGGACAGTCGGGCCTAGTGCCTCCTGGGGACACCTCGCTCCTGCAGATGGTGGGCGGAATCTTAGTTGCGGGCGGAAGCGAAGGCTATATAAGGGCTAGTAACCTTAAGTTTGGGAGGCTTTATAGCCCCCCTCCTCAGCTGTGGGGATAATGGGGGGTTAATGGGGGACTTGAGCTCCTCCTCCTCACCTGCATGAGGAACTCCCGCCTCCTGGGGACACCCCGCTCCTGGAGGAGGGTGTAGACAGGCTCCCGCTGCTTGAGGCCTTGCAGGATCTGGACGAGTCTGCTGATGGGGTTGACGAAGGCCCCGTAGTCGGGGCTCGTCTGGGGCTCCTTGACGAGGTTGCGCACCTTCTTCTTGGGGAGGACCTTGCGCTTCCCCCGGGGGGGCGGCGTCGCCCCCGTCGTCAGGGGGGGAAGCTGGCGTAGCTCCCCCAGCATCAGCTCCGCGGCGCGCTTCTTGCTCGTCTGGGGGAGTGGGGGAGGGGTGAGCGGGGTATGGGTATTTATAGTATATATGTATACCTGCTGGTGAATTTACAAGTTAGTGGTTTTGTATACATAAAATAGATAATTTTCATTAGAATAATGAAGTAATTAACAATAATAACTAAATAAATAACGAATAAATACATAAAATAAAATAAATATAATATTAATTAATAAATTATTTGATAATCCATAAATAAAAATAATAATATAATTAAATAAATGAATAAATAATAATAATAATATAAATAAATAATTAAAAGAACCACCTTCTTGGAGGCGCCCTCGCCCTGGCAGCGCGTGGTCCCCACGATGCAGGCGGTGATGAAGGTCCTCATGTGGGGGGGCCCGCTCTCCCCCACCACCTCGAACTGCACCCCCAACCCCCGCCTCAGCGCCGCCTCGTGCACCCACGAGATAGGGGACTTGAGTTCCCCCTCCTCAGCTGCGAGGGTAATGAGGGGTTAATGGGGGACTTGAGCTCCCCCTCCTCAGCTGCGGGGGTAATGGGGGGTTTATGGGGGACTTGAGCTCCCCCTCCTCGTCTGCGGGGTAATGGGGGTTTATGGGGGACTTGAGCTCCCCCTCCTCAGCTGTGGGGGTAATGGGGGGTTAATGAGGGACTTGAGCTCCCCCTCCTCAGCTGCGGGGGTAATGGGGGGTTAANCCTGACTCCCTGCCTCACAGCCACCCAGCCCTGACTCCCTGCCTCACAGCCACCCAGCCCTGACTCCCTGCCTCACAGCCACTCAGACCTGACTGTCTGGTCTGGGATACAATATAATAATAAAAGATACTAATTAATAATTGAATAATTGCGTAATATATAATAAGTAAGTAACAATTAAATGATATATATATTATCATACCTTATCAGCAGCGTTGTGCTTGGCCTGCTGCGCGGTGCCCCCCTCCCCCACCCACTCCCGCCCCCCCACCCGCAGGGACACGAGGTACACGGGGGGCACGGGCCGCCCGAAGTACCTCTGGGGCACGTCGGGCACGTTAGAGGTACGTTAGGGGTACGACGAGGGGCAAATTAGGGGTACGTAAGAGGTACGACGAGGGGTTATATATAATCAATCATATGAATACAAAATGAATTATATGGATAGAATACGGAAATTAATACGTGAATTATAATGAATAAATGAAAAATATATATAATATACAAATATATTATATATAATATATAGTAGGTAATAGTATAATACATATATTATAAAAACAATAATATTTTGCATATATATCATATAATATATATCA
>NW_025936714.1:0-452 GCF_000764305.2 Hyalella azteca | reverse complement strand
TACCCTCATATTAGGGGGGTGCCACGCCCGACGAGGGGAAACGCCCTCACCTTCCCACAAAAGATGGCGTCTGGCCCAAAAGGAGACGCCCCATGTTACCCTCGGAAGAGGGAGCCATGCCCTCGGATTTGAGACGCCTCCAAGACTTTCTCTTTGGGCACCATGCTGCCCTCTAATTTGCCACGACCTCAGCGAGGGAAGTTGCCCTTAAAGTAGTCAGCCCTCGTTATGAATATTTTAGACACCATCTTGATTTGGATCAGCCTAATATATATTTTTTCTTGGTGAATTTGGGGTGCAAATTTTGTTGTCCTCCATCGCTGCTGTTGTCCTCCATCACCGCTGTTGTCCTCCATCACTGCTGTTGTCCTCCCTCGCTGCTGTTGTCCTCCATCGCTGCTGTTGTCCTCCATCACTGCTGTTGTCCTCCATCACTGCTATTGTCCTCCATC